>NW_015622173.1:107865-239023 GCF_000836295.1 Verruconis gallopava | reverse complement strand
AATAAGCTCTAGTTATACATTGTTCCCTTGCTCTAGGAAGCTAACCCCTTCCGAAGTGGCTTACATCGGTGAAGCCAGTCGGTATAGGGAAAGTATTCCTAACAGTGTCATAGGGGTGACCCCATGACATCCTGCAGGTCGTGTATGCTGCTGCACCTTCTCGCTTCATATAGTACTGTATTGGTTGCTAACCGGGCTCATAACTATTAATATCTGTATGGAAGATCACGGGAGTGATGAATGGTGCATAAGTGAGATTATAAACCTGCTTAGTTCATTATATGCTATCTTGACTGATGGATTGTATGGTTGTTCTCCTGTCCCCTACCCCTGGCTCTCCTCTCTTATCTAGCCAGCGTTTGCTTATGTCACGTGATACTTGGTATGTGCTTAGACTGACAAGAGGCGTCCGGCTTATTTAATCGAAAGACTTGCCTATTTCTCGAACGCTTTTAGGCTGCCATAATGAGTTTGACGGCTGAATCCACCGTGAACTTGCGCCACTTATCTATGTGCAATAGCGTTTACGAGGGATCGGACTTTGACAAGACCTCCGAACGCTCCTCTCCGATGATGTGTCCCGACCTGACGGTATATAAATCAATCAATCTGAGGTCGGGGCCATGTGATTGAACTGCTTCCATCATTCAAATTCCCCTGTCTTACATCAATACGGAATTAAGATGGCTGCAGAGTCTGTCCCAGTTCTGATCGTCGGTGGCGGCGTTGGTGGTCTTTCCTCCTCTCTCTTCCTGGCGCAACATGGCATCAAATCTATGATCATTGAGCGACACTCCACTACCTCTATTCACCCGCGAGCACGAAGCGTCAACGCACGAACGATGGAGATATATCGACGTCTAGGTATTGTGGACGAAATCCGCAAAGCAGGCGCATGCATCTCAGCCAGCGCAGGCATGTTTCACGGTCCGTCTCTCAAAGAAGTTATAGATGCTAGACCGCGAAGAGAAGGTGGCCAAAAGTTTCCTTTTACCTGGGTCATGGAATCAGTCACTCCCGTCAATGGTACTTTTGTGACCCAGGACATGCTTGAACCAGTTCTTGTGAACGAAGCCAGGAGACAAGGTGTGGACATAAGATTCTATACTGAATTTGTCGGTTTCGAGCAAGACGAAGAGGTAGTTACAGCGAGTGTGAAGAAGCGAGACACTGAAGAGACTTTTAGCATAAATGCTCAATATCTGATTGCCGCCGATGGAGCGAAAAGCCCAGTTCGACAGCAGCTCAAGATTCCGGTCTCAGGTCGAGGCTCGTTCGGCAAACTTCTTAATATACTCTTTAAAGCTGATTTGGAAGATCTTGTGCGCGACCGAGAATTTTCGCTATGTTTGATTGAACGTTCTGAGGTAGTGGGTCTTTTCACTTCAGTCAATAATACGGACGTCTGGGTTTTTCATCTTCATTACGACCCAGCGAAAGGCGAAGGACCAGAGGACTTTCCACCCGAGAAATGCAAAGATCTCATTCGTCTTGCATTAGGCATACCGGGCATTGAAATCGATATTAAGAGCATACTTCCGTGGGAGCCTTCAATTCGCGTGGCAAATCACTTGAAACAAGGACGCGTCTTTCTCGTCGGTGACTCGGCACACCAGATGCCACCTTATGCAGGGCAGGGCGCGAACTCAGCAGTTGCTTCTGCACACAATCTCGCGTGGAAGCTCGCAGCGGTGCTGAACGGCCAGGCAGAAAACGCATTGCTGGAGACTTACGAGGCTGAACGATTGCCTGTCGGGCGAGAAGCTGCCGAGATATCCGCGATAGGATGCGACGAGAAAGGGATGCTACCTGTGAAGAAAAACTGGGAGTTTTTCAAATCAATGGCAAGCAAGCTATTCATTGTCGCTGGATTTGGCTACGGTTACAATAGCGCGGCAATCACAAGTGAAAGCATCTTGCCACTAGGTGGGTGGACATGGAGACCGTGGACGCTCCCTAGTCTCATGTTCTCCATAGATGGACGACCAGGTCGAAGAGTTCCACACGTGTGGATCAAGCGCAATGGAGAACGCATATCTACGATAGATCTTTGCGGCAAAAACTTTGTGCTCTTTGCTGGCTCAGAAGCAACAGGTTGGCTGGCTGCAGCAAAGAAACTTTCTTCAACATCCTCAGTCAACATTGACACATATTGCATTGGACCCAGGGGGGATCTTACAGCAAGGAGTGGTGTGTTTGAGACCGCTTCTGGCATTTCTTCTACAGGGGCATTACTCGTACGACCGGATGATTTCGTGGTATGGAGAGCAAGAAGACAAAACAAAGATGCAGAATCATTGCTCGAGCAAGCGATAAAGAAGGCGCTATGCTTGGCCTAATTGTCTTAAGCACGACTCATTGGAAATTCTAGCTCTACTCTCTACAACCGTGCTCTTTCTGACTGTCTCTCTCTTACTACTATTCCTCTGCGTCTGCTTTTATCCTCTCCTCTCTCCCATCCCTTCAATACACGTCTCAGCAACTTCCCCGTGGCACTTTTTGGAACGGCATCTACGAACTCCACTTCTCTTATCCGTTTATAACCAACAACACGTCCTCTCACGTACTCCATCAACTGTAAACCTACCTCTTCTCCTTCTTTCTTGCGATCTTTCAAGACAACAAAGCCCTTTGGAATTTCTCCGGAGTAGTCATCCCGAATCCCAATCACTGCGCAATCATCTACTAGCTCATGGCCTAGTAGGAGATCTTCTAGCTCAGCAGGAGCCACTTGCTGTCCACGGACCTTAATCATCTCTTTTATCCTATCACTAATCACGATGAGTCCTTCTTCATCGATATAACCAACATCACCAGTGTGCAAGAAACCATCCTTATCGAAGGTCTCCCGCGTGGCAGCTTCATTCCCTAAGTACCCCATGGCAATCTGTGGACCCTTTGCACATATCTCTCCTGTTTGACCGGGACCAAGTAACACCTCCTCTCTTAAACTAACTTTGTCTACGTCCGCAGATGGTGGTGCCAACGCGACGACTTTAGCGACAGTATTAGCAACCAGCTTGCCACCTGTATGCGCGTACTTGTAGTCAAAATGAGTCGGTGGATGAGAGCTGATGCAAGCCGTGGATTCTGTTGCCCCATAGCCTTGCCTGAAGCCGGTTTCGGGAAATTTCCGCTGAAGAGCCTTGATTACCTCTGGCGCAATAGGCGCGGATCCGCTGCTCCATCTTCTGACTGTTTTTCGCAAGTCAGATAGATACGGCTCGACTGCAGGGTCTTGCACCAGGCGAATCAAGATCGGGGGGACAAGAATTAGTTCTTCCACTTTGTAGCGAATGATGGCTTCAAGCATCGCCGTCAAGGTAAACGAGGGCAGCATCGCTGACAATCCAGACATCAGCACTGGATAAGAGACGAAACGGACTAGGCCCGTGATGTGAAACAAAGGCATAACCGCTAAGATGCGGTACGCCGGCAAGCCGTAAGGATGGGTTGATGAAGGTGGCTCTGGCTTTGCGAGGAGCTGGAGTTGGCGCAACTGATAGCATTGTGCGATAATGTTGTGATGAGATAGCATGACGGCTTTCGGGAGTCCAGTCGTGCCGGAGCTGAAGTTGAGGTAGCCGCAGACGGCTTTGTTAGTTGTATCTGCGGGTATCTTCCACGTCGGCACAATGCGGAATGATGGATCATTCTCAGCTTCTCGAATCAATTTTTGCATGCTCGCTACGCCGTCTACTTCGCCTTCGAGCAGCAAAATGTTAGATTCCGGAATGCCTACTTTTCCTGCAGCTTCTCTTGCCACTGCCAAACTGCCTGGCAAGGTGAGAAGCACTTTCGTTCCTGCTGTTCGCAAGGCGTGCTCGGTCTCCGCTACATTGTAGCTGGGACTTGCGCCGTTGACTCTGCCACCGGCACGGATGATAGCCCAGACCCCAACAGGGTACCAAACACTGTTTCCGGAAAACAAGCTAACGGTTTGACCTGGTCTTAGATCGTACTTTTGGATAAGGATGCTGGAAAGTATCTCGGCTTTTCTTTTTACAGAGTCAAAGTTTAGGCGCTCTCCTGTTGCAACATTTTCATAAGCTCCTTCTAGCTTTGGATTTTCCTCGAAAAAATGCTGATATGTCGTGCAATGTGTTGGTACTAAACGATGTCAGACCCAATTGTATAGTCAATCTCATGAATTTTGAGGAAGAACACAGTTTCTTCTATGTTTCCTGAAGTCTCGTGCTCCAGTACTTACTGTCAAGTTCAGGGTGCGGGGACTTCCAAAGCGTCATCTTGAGACGGTGCGAGGGAAGTGCTGCCGAAAAATCCTGGCACAGACTGTTGAAAGATAGCAATTAGATCAAAATTAATTCACTCTCCTTTACAATTGACGGGACATCGAATTCTAGCGTTATCTAAAATGATTTAATGCTTGGACTTTGCAGACGTTTGTCAACTCAAACCGGCCTCGGTTGTCACCATTTTAGCACAGCGGAATATGACCGACAAACCCCGCCCATTTGCGGATTCGCGGTACTTTGCGTGAATAGGCGATATAAGAGACAGGACGACAGGCGCTTGCATGCCCCCTTGTTTGAGTTTTTACTAAGCTCACCGTCAAGTCTGTGGCGTCGAGAATTCTCAAGTTGTACTTGGATATTCCCCATTGAGTAACCATTTTCGTCGAACTCACGTGATTATCCGGCAAATGGAATTTTGACAACTTTGACAACGGATTGAAGCTGTATCTTCGTGAGATCAGCTTGGACTACGAGTTAATATTTGAATATGGAGGTATTTAAGGCAATGTTGCTGGCAAATCAATTTGCGGCCAGAACACGTCCTGCCAGTCTACCCATTGACCACCCATCTCCACAAAGTCAAGATCCAGGTTGCTCTGATTGAGAAAGTCCTGAAGCGGAGCGCCTGGCATTGACGGCAATTGTATTGGCGGCGTGATGTCGTTCATCCCTCTTGGTGTGTTGTGGGTCGCGATCGTGGCAGATATGTCGCCCATGCTACCGGACGGCGCAAGATTCTCTGACAGAACTCTTTGAATTGCATCAAAATGGGTGCAGAACTCCATAGCCCCGAAATTTCCGCTGCGCTCTAGTTGCTGCAAGAAGGAGCATGCGAGTGAAAAGTCTTCCCTGTCACTAACAGAGCCAGGCTCCTGCATACAAGACGACAATGCGAGAATCGTTGCTGATGAGAAGAGAAACTGCATGCTATAGTAATCAAAAGTTTGGAAAGTACCATCCGCCCAAATACGTTTCAACCAACTCATAGATTGACGAGCGCACTGGATACATGCGGCTGCTAGGGAACGAGCAGACTCTGAAAGGACAACTGCAGGTGTGTCATTATTTGTCTGAGCATGACGTTGTCTAAGAAGATGTAGCAATATTGGGCGTGTTATGACAATGACGGCTTGGTTGTAGGCGAGGTGGAGGTATAAGATGTGACTTGCGATCGATTCGGTGCCCGAAGAGTTAACTCCAAGGTGTTCAGGCAAGCTGTTAGCCCAGTCTCGGAGTGCTCTCACCGCAACCTGGACACGTTCTGAGAACGAGGTGGGCTGTCGCTTTCGGACATACAGAGTCAGTACGGCATGGTTGTGCATCTTGGCAAGTTTTATTGCAGCAATTATGTACTGTGCGTCCTCAAAGTCTGTCTTTGCCTCTTCAGGAATACCCTCATTCGAAGGAAAGCGGATCTCGACGCTCTCATCTGGAATGGATGGAGGCCAGCCGATCCTGCTGCACCAAGCTCGATCAAGGCGATATGCCGTCCACCATAGACGACATCTATGCTCACGCAATGCGGGATCTCGCATCTGCATCTCGCTGATGTCGATGTGTAGGCCGAGAATGACACACAGACGTACGGCATATCCAGCTAATGTGATTGAAGTATGTCGACGATTCATCGAAGCTGCATAAAATGACTGCTTAATAGTCAGCAGAAGTGGCAATACCATATACTAGGAGACTCACTAGAAGCAAATACGTTTCTACCAGCTGCAACTGTGGCCGTTCACTGGGCATGTATACTAGCGCCATCGCTCGAGCCCAGTAATGTGAACCTGGGAAAGGACGATTCGGTAAGGCTGATCGAGATGAATAAACTTCGCCAATCGCAAGGATTGCCAGGATCTGGCACTGGGTAAGCCAGTCGCAAGAAGAAGGGTTCCGAATAAGCAACTCCACATTGCTCAGAACATCGCTCCTGCGGACCATGTGGAACGATTTTGCGATCCTGCTCAAAGCCACGTTCACAAGAAAGCGAATATGTGACGGCCTTGGCCATTCCGGAGGACTCTCTGCCAGGGATCGCAACACGTCGTCGCTCACATACTGTACGCGTGGAAGATGACTAACAGAGTTCTTGGAGAGTGCCTGTCGAAGTCTTGTCGCGAACGCCGCGTCTGCAGCCTCGCCGATGTGAATGGGCAAGCCCGCAGCGGGGAAAGATACAAACCATGGCCGTTCTTCAACCAACGGGTTGCGGTCCGCATTATCGGCTCGAGGTAAAGATGTGGTTGTTGCTGTGGTTGTAGACGTTCCGATACTCGAATGATTGGCCTTTTCTACAAGGGCTGAAAGCCGCTTGTTCTCCTGCAATATTCGATCAAGGTAACTGTGTTTATAAATCAGACCGAATCGACTAGTTCTTTAACATATCATGTCATACCTTTGCCCGACCTTTGTCTTGCGATCTTTTACCGGATATATGCATTCTGCTTTTGCGTTCTCACAAGCCGTGCAAGTCGGCCTGCTCCCGGAGCATTTTATCTTCCGTTTATGACATTCTCGACAGCTAAAATCATATCAGCAGAGCTGCACATCAATCCTGCAGGCGTGTAGTACGCTATGATCCGCTGTTTCGGCGTTGTAGACATTGACCAAAACGTCACAAATGAGCTCGATTGTCGTATGTACAGAAGTAGCAGTTTCTCGGCCAAATGAAAAATCCGCCGCGACCGCGAAAAGGCGTAGGGGGAACAGCTTTCCTATATAGGCAATTTGCTAGCCATTCTAAGCGATGACCTCCGTGCTTCTCGGCCAAATGTGTTTTCGCCGGCCCAACACGCCGGACTCCCTTAAGCAGATTGCAAATTCTGCAACCAACCAGCCATAGATCATCATCATATCAATGTGCTAGGATTTTAAGGTCCACAATATATCTATATCTGGCGAGGATTGCAGCTATGATGAACCGGAGTTCTCAGCGGGCTCCACGCCTCCTCGGCCTAACGTATGGCTGCCCGAATTCTATAGTATATTAATGTAGTAGCATACATTGGTCAGCGAGAACGAATTGATATATCAATTCTTAAAAAAGTTTCTACCATGTCGTGTCAAGAACCGTCTGATTCTGAGAAGGCGCTGCCCCCGCCGTCTTCATCGACAGCAAGTTCCATCTCAGATATCGAAGAACACTCACCTGGATATGATGCGCCGACTTTACAAAAATGCTTGGTAGTCTTTGTCACGAGTTTCGTGACACTAACGGGATGCTTCAGCAGCACTTCTTTGATGTCCGCAGCAACTCAAATAGCGGACGAGTTCCATAGCACACCTGACGTTGTCAATGCCTCAAATGCTGGGCTGCTCATGACCATGGGCCTCTCAAACTTCATATGGGGCCCGCTCATACCACTGATTGGGCGTTTGTATGCATGGAATTCTTGCATCTTATTGCTCCTTGTTTGGACTGCAGCGGCATCTGTTGCACCGAATCTTCCTTCGTTCATCGTGTTCAGAGTTTTGTCCGGATTTCAAGGAACCTTTTTTCACGTCACTGGTCAAGCAATTCTTGCTGAATTTTTCCCTCCCGTCAAAAGAGGAACAGCAACTGGCTTCTTTCTCAGTGGTACTGTCCTCGGACCTCCTCTAGGTATGATGATATCCATCGCTCGCCCGTGATTGACTGACGTAGTTTGCAGGCCCTTTGGTTGCTGGCATAATCACCCAGTACACCTCTTGGCGAGTAATTCTGTACTTACAATGTGGAATGATCACGCTTGGACTATGCCTTTCATTGTTACTATTAGGGAGAGGCGGAAAACCGGCAAAAATGCAAAATCCTTCCATAAGAGATATTGTTCGAGCATATAATCCTATGCGAATCATAAGACTGCTACGTTACCCAAATCTGTTACTTACAGTGAGATCATCCCGGAATTTTGCAAATAAAGCTTTACTAACCCGCCAGGATTTTGCTGCTGGCCTTCTTGCTTTTTCGCAGTATGGGTTGCTAGCAAGCCCACGCCACATATTCCTGTCAGAATATCATCTGGAATCTCCTTTAACGTCAGGACTTTTCTTCTTGTCTCCAGCTACAGGCTTGCTTCTGGGCACCTTGATAGGAGGCCGATTTTCCGATCGAGTATGTATATCCAACGTGAGTTGCGTACGAATACTAATGCCGTCTAGACAGTACGGAAATGGATTCAACGTCGCAATGGTCTGCGCTTACCTCAAGATCGCCTTCGAAGTGGCTTCCCCTCTTGGTTCATTCTCATTCCAATAGCGTACTTAATGTTTGGTTGGGGAGTACAATATCAAATAGGCGGGCTAGCATGGCCAATCGTGACGGCATTTTTCACCTCTGTTGGTATTTTGTCCGCATTCGCTGGCGTTAACACGTATTGCGCAGGTATGTTTAAGTGATATTTAAGCATGGTGCTATCTAATCCTAGCATAGAAGTCTTCCCTAACTCGCGGCAAGAAGCTATTGCGACGAAGTATGTTATCCAATACGTATTTTCGGCTCTTGCTAGCGGTGTATCAATTCCTTTAATCGATGGTGTTGGCGTTGGAATGGCATGCACCATCAGCGTCATTTTCGTATATATTGGCGGCTCACTTTGTGCAGTAACGGCCATATACGGCATTACCATGCAGAATTGGGTTGATTCGAAATGGCCAAAGAGAGACACGCTTACAGAAAAGAGAAATGATAATTGTGACGGGGTTGCTCTGGCGCATGTTATCTCGGCGCCGTAGGTCGGCTTCCATCGCATTGTTTGAAGGTGAAGCTGCGATCAGCTGCTAACAAAAAGTTTTCTTCGTATCCAATCTTCTGTCTCGAATGATAGCGGAAGACGCATCTTGCCGGAGTTTGCATTCCAACGTTCTGCTAAAGTTCTGGCTCAAATATTGCCCATTGAATGTATGTCATTCACTCACCTGTATCGACTTTGCGAAGCAGTCGACTCATATACATAGCTCCAATATTTGCTTGGGGAATATACGTGAAAGAAAACAAAAATTCACGAGCAGAGAACAAAATTTTCTCTTAACTAGGGAAATCAATCGATGGTTTTCTCGAGACATATGAATGCTGACACGGACGCAAAAGTCCACTCGCATTGTTAGCGCGAAGGGCAAAAATAACATAACTCAATGAAATTTCTGATCAATTACTGGTCAGCTACATGAGGAATATGTGAGGATGATGCCGGTCGATTGAGGCATAGAATGACGTCTCTGAATCTAAACGACCTCAGAGAGGATAGATGTTTCCACAGTGTTTCAGTTCATGTTGTAATGCTATCTAGCATCATGAGATATCAATATCACAAACAGCACATGTGAAAGACACACAAAAGGGATTGGAGGTCTGAGTTTTTCATAATAGGCGAGAAAATTCCGCTTTTCAACTTGAGCGGCCTGAACCGTCAGTGGTTTAGCAAAAAAGACTGCAATCGGCTTCAAAAAGATGAATAAAAAATGCAATAGATCTGTTAGTATTCGTAGTATCCTTCATCGACATTACCGACATCTTCTAAAGGGCTCAAATTTCGTTTATGTTTACATGTATCCCTTTCTGAACATTGCTGGAATTATCTGGTCTGCAATCTTCTTGTAAACCTCCAACATGCCTTTGAACTCGGTCCATCGTTCTCCGCACCAAGAAAGCAAAAGAAGAGCAGAGTTTGATGCTGTGCACAGTTGGCTGAAATCAATTTCTTGCACCTGTTGTCCATCTGCGGACACATTTGCCATCCTCAACCAAACTCCTCTTTTGCCAGCAAGAGCGAGCAAAGAATGTGCCATTAGCGTTAGACTGGCGGAGAAGATATGGTGTGCAGAGACGAAAGTGAGTGGATAACTGCTCAATGGGGATGCTTCGGAGCATTTCGTAATGGCCTCATAGGCGTTGAGGATTGAGCACGCAGAGTTGTAGTTGTCTATTGGAATTGGTAAGCGAGCAGTCAACATTGGCTGTTCTGAATGCTGGTCGATAACTTTCATTGCATTTAACATGAGAGGTTGGCATATTAGGAGTACTGTAGTATGATAACCAATCGTGCATGTCGTGGAGAATACGTCTGATGGCGGCGATATGGAACTCCTTTCCGAATTCCACTGTTCAAGCATAGCAAGTCGATCCTGATACCAAGTAATGGGGAGATTTGGAGCAATTGCCGGAAGATATGATTCGTTGAAAACTTCGGATCGAAATTGCATAAGCTGGTAATAGTATGATGCAGGGTCTGCATGTGATCTCATGCTCCCGGATTCATGAGCAAGCTCAACTGATTGAGGATACTGAGTGGTGATTGCTGTCTCCGGCAGGTCAGAACTTCGTCCAAAGAGCTGGCTGATTGTCTTTTCGAGAGTATATAACCCCCAAAACATTGATCTGCGACAGTTCGATCGAATTCTGTCTTCCATTTCATTTGCTTCTGCGTGGTAGCCAAGCTCTATGCAAAGTCGGCAACAGTAGTCTAGCAATTTCCATATGTCTCCTTTTCTTGGCCAAAAAAGGCAAAATATCGTCAGGAGGAGTAAAGCTTGTAGCGATTGAGGAGATACTTCAGACGTCGCTTCCTCAATACAAGGTATGACATCTTCGTAAAATGCAATACTTGTGACTGCAAGAGCAGCAGAATGTCGGGCTTTGATTGCACACCCTATCGAGCAAACGATGCTGATAGAGAAGTATTGGTATAACATTAAGCCGTGGAGATCGCTAGGATGTGTGCCATTTTCCCGTAACATAACATAGGTTGTAAGGTCTTTCTGTTTGATTTTCATAATGTCAACAACCCCCAGTGAGCCAAACGCACTAATGAAAGCATCGATGTAGCATTCGAGGTCAGCAGGAGACTCATTGTATACCTTTTGCAATCTCCTTTGGGATGCTCCAAGAGTTGCAGCACAGTCGTTCTTTGGTTTAAAGTCATCGGTGTCGAGAATTCCTTGATCGAGAGAGAAACGCAGAACATGCGTGGCCAAAGTGAAGACACTGCTTGATCCAAAAAAGCGAGTTGCGCCAACAAAGTCTTCAATTGGGAAATGGCTGTCAAATGATTCTTTCTTTGATTTTTCTTGGGTTGTGGTCGCTTTTTCTTTCTTTGCATGAGTTGAAAGTGCAGCTTTATCTAGATTCTCAGCGGTGCCAACTCTCTTTGGGATTGATTCATCGTCAAGTGATAAATCAGAATAAATAGAACCTAGGTCCGCATCTTCTGAAGTGGGAACTGTCGACTCCTTTTCCTGCTTCAAGCATCTCAACTGTATAAGCAGAGACTGAACATATCTGGGTATGATGAGTCGGTGTTTCAAGTTGCTAGGGAAAATTCATACGCCCTGGGCAATACTTGCTGCAAGGCATGATCGAAGAATGTACACTCGACCTTTGCCTAGTACGGACTTAGATAACATGGCTACAATAAAGCGTGGAAATCCGAAGATACCTTTTGACAGAGCCAACAATGTGGTAATTGAGTATCACACTTTCGTCTCAGTCTGCGACATCTCTGACATGTAGGCAGCAGTTTCTGAACAAGCTCTGCCGTATTCTCGAGGGATGAAGCTTCTTTAGACATTTAGGTGCCTCACGTAGGCATTCCTTGGGCAATCAATAAAATGTATTGTTCTGTAGAAATATTGATCATGAAACGTTTAAGCTTTGCCCGCATCAACGTAGACTAGTTCTAAGCGTGCTGAGTTAATACAGCAACCGAGCCGATTGGTGCTAAGGTCCTCCTGTGTTTTGAATTGTCGTGCAATTAACTCAAATGACGTTTTCCAGATAAGGCTTCGGAAAACGTAGGCCCGCCGTGGCATTCATGGCCAGAAACGGCAAGGCGTGACCAGCTAGTTCTGAGGCTTTGAGAGTTATCCACTTTCAACTCTGCGATGCGGACTTCTCCGCACTTAGATGTGTAACAAAGATGTTGGAGAATTGACGTCTGAATTCCGTACCTTGCTAAGGTAGCGTCTTGCATGCAATGTGCAACGCACGGATGGAGGACATGGCCACTTCGAAAAGGAGTGGCTCCGCTCCTGGTACTCGATCTCAATTACAAAGGTCTGCCTTCAGTGATGTAAATCCGAAGTCGATGCTCAATCTTTTGTGCGTGGAAAATCAACATGGCACTGAAGCAGAAGAAGATAGCCGTTATAGGCGGAGGTATGTAGATGCCCGGGTCCAACTTCCGCATGTAGAAGACTAATTTGAATGGCTCCAGGCTTGGGAGGAATGGCTTTCATGAATTCAGCTCTATATGCAGGTCTTGAGAACATCCATGTCTATGAGGCAGCTCCCGAGTTCACTGAGGTTGGTGCGGGCGTGAATATCACGCGCAACGCAAACCGCATCCTCGATGCATTTGGCCTCAAGGATGCTATGCTTGCAAGGTCATCTAAGGATCCTCCGTGCTACATGGAATACAGGCATTACAGAACTGGCGAAAATCTAGGCAGCATCGCAGAGTTCGGAGAGCCCCGATCTCGTCAAATACACCGTGCACACCTACTCGAAGTTCTGCTTGAGAATGTGCCTCAGTCTAAGATTTCGAAGAATAAAAGACTTATTTCTATCAAAGACGACGTGAGTACGAATGGATACACGCTACATTTTCAGGATGGAACCTCAGCTGTAGCAGACATTGTTGTTGGCTGTGACGGCATAAAATCTGTCGTTCGCCAGCATCTAGGTCTGAAAGACGTACCTGTATACTCTGGACAGATGGTATACCGTGGCTATGTCGCGTACGATGACCTCACGCTCGAAACCGCTGCTCTCTTGAGAAAGACAGTCAACTTTCGTGGTCCAAAGAAGCACATATTGACTCTTCCGATTGGAAACCGGGAGGCAAAAAATGATAGGATTGGTATAATCGGCTTCATGAGTGAGCCATTGGAGAATTGGAAGTCGGAAAGCTGGCTAGCAACTGCTCCAATTGATGATCTCTACAAACAAGTCAAGGACTGGACTGGGGCTGTTCAGGAGATAATTTCAGGATTAAAGAAGGGCTCCAAAGATGGTCAGATGCTGAAACAAGCGCTGTATGTTCGCGAACCTTCAAAGAAATGGTACCAGGCTGGCGAACCTGGAACTGGAACTGGAGTTGTGCTTCTTGGAGACTCTGTTCACTCGACTCTTCCACATCAAGGTAGGTTCAAACCTTTATGATAAAGATCGCATAGATTAATTCCTACCCAGGCCAAGGAGCTTGCCAGTCCATTGAGAGCGGATTTGCTCTCGCCCAAATCCTCGCATTATGGCCAAACTTGGACACTGCTGCAGCTTTCCACTTTTTCCAAGACTTCCGCAAACCTCGCACGGATAGGATTACAAGAACAAGTTATGAAACAGGAAAGATGGCTAGTGCCGATATCCCAGAATCAATGTGGGCACATGCCTTTTCGCCAGAAAACGTTCATGAGAGAATGCGTTGGGTCATGGAGTACGACTTACTGGCTGATTTAACGACCAAGTTAAGGCCATTAATTACAGTCAAGCCAGATATCAGCAGTGAGTGCGCCCCATCCGATAGGAAAGGGCGGACTTCGAACTCACGAATTCAGGCAAGACTTTAAACAGCGCAGTGGTGGATAACATATTGAGTGTCTGAGATAATCAGACAAAGAAGGGTGCTGAGGGCATTTCTTGGAGTTACTTGATAATTCTTACATTAAAGTCATCAGAAATAGAGAAATCGCATTGCACTTCAGAAACGTTCGCTGCACCCACATCAATTAAGTCAGGTATCGCACGTGATGATAGAGCAGCGTCTTGGACAGTCGAATCCCTACATTCTGCACTGAGCTGTTCTCGCGAAAGATGGGCATACAAAGGTTTTCCCTGTGGAAGATACGGAGCCATGATTCCATCGAGATGAAGGGATGTCATATTTGACCAGCATGATATTCAAGCATTCTCAACTGCGATTTTCTTCGCTATCGTAGATACGCTCCATGCTTACTCCGCGACGATGATGATTGGATTGAGAGGTTGCCAGCCTAACCGCTTTTCCACAAGCACTCTCCTTAGCGCGTTCATCTATCTTATGATGAACCACGCGAATCTCCGCATAATACACTTGATCCCTCGGGATGATTAGCCGCTATCAGAGGCATCAGCGCAAAACGACTTGGATTAGGACAGATTCAGGGACTTCCCTATATGTATTTCGAACATGTCTCGCCTATGGAACATCTGGTGTCTCGACGCTTTAACTTATCGGGATTTGAATTTGACTAACTCAGCTCTGGCTGGGCCGCTGATGTGCGCATTGGCGTCCTGATAACAGAGCAAGGGCAGTATTTGCAGAAGTAAAATATATATTTGATACTGTCATCTTCATAACCAAGTCTCAACTATCTTTTCTCCATATTGGTTTCTACCAGAGCTTTAATTGAAGCTTCCGTCTGTCAGTATGACAACTCCTGCAGAGAAGGACATTGGCACGGCTGCCACGTCTCCAGCTTCATCAAGTGTGCACGAGGGCGCTATGGCTTACACTCGAGATCCAACCATTATCCATGCCGAGAACAGACTCCAAAGATGGGCAAACAAGCTAGACCGCATTGCTGGCGTGGAGGCACGAGGCATTGGGAGGGTAACAGAAGAAGAACGAGATAGGCCTGTCGCGGCTCGTGACTACATTCATATGTTTACTATATGGTTTTCGATGAATTGTACCGCGAATCAAATGACTCTTGGTATTCTTGGTCCGGTTGCTTATGGTCTTGGGTTTACAGACTCAATTGTGTGAGTACGACTAGGCCTATGAGATGACAAGCTAAACACATTTATAGATGCTGTCTGTTCGGGACAGTCTTCGGGTCATGTTGTTCAGCCTATATCTCTACGTTTGGTCCAATGTCAGGTCTGCGGACGCTCAATGTTGCTAAATACACCATGGGCTGGTGGCCAAGCAAATTATGCGTGATCCTGAATATCGTGATTGAACTTGGATATGGCGTTGTCGATTGCCTAGTAGCTGGGCTCATCCTGTCAGCCGTTAACGGTGGTGGCATGACAGTGATAGTCGGCATCATCATCACGGCAATTATCTCATGGCTCGTCTCAACATTTGGAATTCGATGGTTCAATGCCTTTGAAGCCTACATCTGGGCGCCAACCGTTTTGATCCTCTTCATCTTTATTGGCGTGGCATCACCAAAATTTGATACAGCCATGGCGAGCTCCGGATCTGGAGCAGTTCTAGCCGGAAACAGGCTAAGCTATTTCTTCTTGACAGCTTCCGGCCCGCTTGGATGGAGTAGCTCAGCAGCCGATTACTATTCCTACTATCCTCCCAAGACAAATCGATGGTTGACCTTTGCTATGACATCTTCCGGTATCACTCTTGGTAAGCTGCTGATTGAGTTCTTGGGAATCGGACTTGGTAGCGGCCTTGCTGCGAATCCTAACTGGGCAAGCGCATTTAGCAATCATGGAGTGGGCGCACTGATTGTGGAGGCATTTGCTCCTCTTAATGGATTCGGCAAGTTTTGTGCAACTGTTCTTGCGATTTGTGTCACAGCAAATATGATTCCAGGAATTTACGCCGCGTCTTTAAATTTTCAGCAGCTGTTTGATTTTCTTGCAAAGGTCCCTCGGCCAATCTGGGTAAGCATTAGGTTCTGGGTCAGTACTATGTCGAAAAACTTAACGATTTTCTAGTCAACTTTTGCGATTATTGTATCGGCTGTTTGTGCTATTGCTGGTCGCTCGCAGCTTCTTACTATATTTTTAAACTTCCTAGGCCTTATAGGTTATTGGACTATCATTTGGATTGCAATGACTTTGGAAGAAGAGTTTATTTTCAGACGCAAGTCTGGCTATGATTGGACGGTCTGGGACATGCAGTCAGCGCTTCCTATTGGTTTCGCAGCGCTGCTAAGCTTTCTGGTTGGGTGGGCAGGTGCCATAGTAAGAAGATCTGTTTTTCATTTAATGAGTCGTGCTGAAAAACTCTAGCTTTGCATGTATCAAACATACTACACCGGAGTAATTGCTTCAAAGATTGGAACAGGCGCTGACCTTGGTTTACCTGTTGCCATGTCATGGGCTGCTCTCGTCTATCCACCTCTTCGATACGCAGAGTTGAGATTTTTTCGTCGCTGAAGGACTCTCGCCTATATAAGAGCTCATTGTAAATGTTTGCTAAATTGAAATAAATACAGAAAGAATGGATCCAAAAGGGCTGAACTATTGAGATCGCACTTAAATCGCAAGAGATGAAATAAAGACACGCTGGAGGTGTTTCTAAAAAGCCAAGAATGTATTTAATCAATTTCCATGTAGAAGAAGGCTTTGAAGGATATCGAATAGATTTCTGTAGATCCGCAACTTTTCGATTCAACCTCGTGTGACTCTATATATGAACTCCTGCTATCTATATAAACCTTGAACATACTGGTCATATCTGAGGTAGGCTCCTAACAACACTTGAGCTCCAACAGCACAATCTTCTGGTCTACTGAATTCCGCTGGATTATGGCTAATTCCATCGCGGCACCGGACAAAAATCATTGCCGTCGGCACTTTCTTACTCGTGTAGACAGAATCATGACCTGCGCCACTTGTCAACTCAAGTTTACAGCCGTTCTCATTTGCTGATTGCCGAACGCAGTCAACCATGGTTGCATCAAACTTGACCGCTGGGGAAACCCAAAAGTTGTCCATCGACATAGTCAGCCCGTGTTCTATACATATACCTTCAAAGCGATTCTGACAATTCTGTTCAATAAGCTCAACATCGCTGTCCGCAGGGGCGCGAATGTCCAGAGCAAGATGCACAGATCCTGCTATGGTGTTGATGCTCTGCGGAGAAGAATTGATAACTGCAATGGTAGCTCGACCGCCACGTGCTGCTATCTCTCCTTCAGTCACACACTTATTTGTCTCTACAATTATCTTCGCAGCCCCCAACAGCGCGTCACTTCGTCGATCCATAGGAGTCGTGCCGGTGTGTGCTTCTCTTCCTCTCACTGATATATTATACCATCTGATTGATTGTACTCCCTTCACAACAGCTGCGGGTTGCTCTTCCTGGTCTAAAATCGGTCCTTGTTCGATGTGAACCTCGAAATGCGCAAGAAGCGGATTTGCCTCGTAGCTACAGGGTGTCGTTCCAAGATATCCGATTCGCTTTAACTCTTCCCCCAAAGTCAGTCCTTCTGAATCTGCACGCGACTGCGCCCACTCGACAGTAAAAGCACCTCCCCAAACTCCAGAACAGAGCATAGCTGGCGGGAAGCGAGCCCCTTCCTCATTCGTCCAATTCACAACCGCAAGCGGTGCGTATGTGGTAATGCAATTTGTGTGAATGACTTTTAAGACTTCCATAGCTGAGACAACGCCGAGTATTCCGTCATATCGTCCTCCTGTTGGTTGCGTGTCCAGGTGAGAACCGAGTGCTATTGGGGGAAGATTGTTGTTTTTGCCTGGTCTGATAGCGAAAATGTTACCCATTTCGTCGATAAGATGTGAACATCCACATTTAGCAGTCTCAGAAATAAACCAGTCTCGCACATGTTTGTCGTCAATGTTTGACGCTAGGCGGTTCATTCCGCCGTCGGGGGTGCTACAATCTTGTCGTTAGGTACATTTCACTGATCACCACAGCCCACTTACTTTCCCCAGGTACAAGCCGCATCCAGAGTTTGGTTTGTACGCAAAGCATCGATCTTGAGAGCAGCATACTCTGCAGAGAGTGAAATCATAGTCATTGTTCTGATCTAGTTATGGTCGATGAGTACACTGTATTAAAGATTCAAAAGAATACCGACAATAACACAAGGAGAAAGATACAAGCTATGCGCTGTAAGAGCGTCTATGATTAAACTGTATCCGTTGGAGGGGGATGATGCGGAGTAGCACCGCAAGTTGAAATGTCTCCCCTGGGTCAACGGAGATGCGAGAGGAGAATAGCAAGTGTGTGGCATATTACTTCAATCTCAAAACCACAGTACACATCCGGATCTGGCATTTGTTTATTACGGGGAATTAACAATTGAAATTATTGTCAATTGGCCCACTAAACACCGCTGTCGCGCTGAATGGCTCGTTTTTTAGTGAGAAAGTCCCAAGTAGGGAACTTCATGTGATAAGTGACATTTCTCTAATTCAGCTTAGCGGAAAATTCTGTACACTTACATTCATTTATCTTTACCTTTCTTGCTATTCACGTAGAAATGAAATGGATACGTCCATTGCTTGCTTGTCACCCTCCGGAAATGAACGATAAGATTTTTTGTATCGATAAGGTATCTAAATCGGACTGAACGGACTTGTCCGCTCTTAGAGTTGAGATTAAGATAATTGACGAATCATGCATGCCTGAACCCGGAACTAACCATCGGCAATGTCTACTTGGACGCTTCGGAAGCAACGGCGTCCTAGCGACCGCTTATCTCCCACAATTGTATTATACGAGAAGGAATCCCTTCTCTGAATCGCAGATATCCGTGCGAAGATGTCAGAATGCAAGCGGGCAGTGCTAAGCTGTCAGCGATGTCGCAAACGAAAAATTAAGGTATTCTTCATCTAATACCGATAGAAAAGTCAGCTGATCGTGTTCCTTCAGTGTGATCGGGTGATGCCTTCTTGCAGTCAGGTATCGTTCTATGAGGTCTGATCACCTTTTCTCCTAGCTGATGATATAGTGCATTGCTTCTAAGACCTCTTGCACTGGATTTGACGGCACAAACGATAGCAAGGGCATCCCCCGAAGTATTGTTCGCCATCTCGAATATGAAATCGCAAAACTTGAAACAGCCTTGGGCACATCGGACGTTGACGTCGTAAGAGGTGCCGACATATTGCTCCAAATCTACCACCCTGTAGCATCCCCAATCGATACTGTTACAGATTCTTCGCGACTGAAAACCTCGCCAAACCAGACACTAGTTGATGGTTCACACGATGACCAAGCAACTCTTGAAGAAGAACATCTGTTAAACACCATAAAGGCAAGCCGAGGTCTGCAGTCAATGGTGCTGGCGTCCTTGCCTCGTGAATATGGCATGACTTCAAAGATTCGCACAGGTCTAACGCCATCAAGCACAAAATCAGCGCCCAATATCACATCAGATGCCACTGATATACAAAGAAGCAGCGTTAGTCCAAAGCCAGCTGTGCTTAATAGTCAGCTTGAAGCGAGACTACTGACCAGTCTACCCATTGAGATCATTCAAGCCCTGGTAAAGAAATATGTAAAAACAATTGTACCACAATGTGCGTCATGGAAGTTATTCCGACCCGAGTGGTGTTACTAATCGAATTCTATCCTGTAGTTCCGTTTATGCTAGGATCAGAAGTAAATGCACATCTGGATAAGGTGCTAGCTGCTCTACATGCATTTCAAGCGGCAAGTCCTTTGAGTAGTACTGGAGAACGAAAAGCTCTCAGCGTAGAACCCAACGCAGACTTTCTTGTTATCTATCTTGTTCTAGCTATCTCAATTACTATAGGGTCTGCTAAAGGAGGGCACGAAGTGCGCTGTATGTCTTTCTCGACGTCTCTTTTTGAAGAGGGCATACAACATTTTACAGGTCAAGCGGAGTCTTCATCAGATCTTGCTGCGTTGCAAATAAACCTCTTAATTCTCCTATACGCAACAATAAACCCGAGAGCAGGTAATGTTTGGATCCTTTCCGGCATTGCTATGCGGACGTGCTCAGTATGTAGCCCTCATCCAATTTTGAGGTTACACTGACGACCTTAAGGAGCTTGGACTACACCGGAATGGCGATTACACAGGAATCGAATCTTCCAAAATCGATTTAAGAAGAAGAATATTCTGGAGTGCGTATTGCTTAGATCGTTCAATATGTGCAGCACTTCAACGGCCTTTGTCGCTTCCAGGGACAACGATTGATGTCAAACTTCCGTCACCTCATGCCGAGCTTCCTGGTCGTATACCTTTCATGGGAACAATTGATTACCACAGAATGCAATCAGAAATAATGCTAACTCACTTCACAAACCAGCCGATGGCTTGCGGTTCCTTCGAAGAATTTCAAGCTATTATGGAGAAGCGATTGAGAGAGTGGTACGAAACTTCACAAAGCGAAACGCCAATCCTTGAACTTTGCGATTTTCATCTTGCTCGAGGTTTAGCCATACTCCATCGACCATCTCCAAGAAATGTCATGCCGTCTCAGCGAAGCCTTTTGATAGCATTTGAAGCAGCATGTTCCGCCGCTCGTTGTCAAAGTGATCATCTTCAAAACGGCGTCTTCAGAAGACATTGGCTATCTGCTCACTTCACTCTAGAAATGGCAATCCTAAGCTGTTTTTGCTTAAGATATGCTTGCAGGGCTATCTGTGAGAAATTCGATCCAGGTCAGGTGTTCGAAATGACAAAGCTTGCTACGAGCAATTTCCTGCACATTAGCTCTAGAGGATGGCCAGAAGTCTCCAAATATGCTGGAATATATGAGAGACTCTTAGGTCCGCTTCTTCAGGCTGTATTTTCTCCAGACAAGAACCCCGAACAGTAAGAATCTCTATTCACTTTAAATCTACATGACAAAACATGGTTTATATTTCTCTTTCAACCCTTGCGAGTCGTTCAATTCTAAAACGCATAGCGGATAGCCATACTGTAGTTACGACATTCTGTTCTGCGGCTGACTGAACTCTAGTTTTTTCCTCCCGAGTCATGATGCTGAGCTAAAGGCTTTGCTCTATCCACGTCCTCTTGAACTTGAAAAACATTGCCATGGTTCCACTCGAACGGAGGACGTTTCAGAATTTGATTTTAACATTCTTGATTTCAACGAATTAAATTTCGACGTCGAAGGCGTTCAGTCAGATTTCTCGACTAGCTTTCTCACAGGGTTTGAATTACTTGACCATGCTTTAGCGGCCGATGATTGTGCTATCGAAGTTTCAGAAATAGCAAGCTAGTATGTGGTCTTGCGTATTCATTGTGCTACTGAATGAATACGAACAACAAAAACACGGTCTGCGAAAACGTAAACGCAAGCCCCTGCTTCAAGGTCCTACTTCGCTGTGAAGTGAACGTAAAGCAAATGCAACAGTCGATTCGAGATATTAGAGCAAGGACACCGAGATTTACACTACGACTTGAACTGGCTTTCCCGCACACCAACCTTCGACTGCCTCCCGCACCATTCGCTGTAAAGATGTCATGGTGGCATTGGCAAGCCAAGCGGTATGAGGAGTCGTTAACACATTGAGTCCTTCTGTATCAGCGGCTAGCAGTGGACTTGTGCTGCTGTTGGCAGGCTCTTGTGAGAACACATCAAATGCAGCACCTGCTATTTGATGAGTCTGAAGTGCATGAACGACTGCTGATTCGTCGACAATATCTCCTCGCGAAACGTTGATAAGCACTGCAGAACTGGACATGCGACTCAACTCGAACTGTCCAATGAGGCCGATGGTTTCAGGATTTCTTGGTATGACCACCGCCAAAACCGTACTGTCTCGAAGGACTTCATCAAATGCTGTGCGGCCTTCACGAACACACTTTGCGCCCTTTCTCTCTGCCACAATCACTTTCATGCCTAACAACTTTGCAAGTCGTCCGATTCTTTGGCCAATTTTGCCATATCCAATCAGGCCGATCGTCTCCTCTTCGCATGTCAAAGGCATTTTCTTGTTCCTGTCTTCGAGAATGGGAATCAAGGACCCTTTCAGTGGCCACTGACCTCCTCTCGTTGCAGTTTGTGTCTGGTAAAACTTCCTCCTTGTCGCGAAGTACATACCAATTGCATGTTCAGAGACTGCAGTTACATTTGCTCCGGCGCATCGGCAAACTACAATTCCACGTTTCATGCAAGATTTGAGGTCAACACTATCTGTACCTGTTGCCATCACTGCTATGAGCTGTAGTTTTGGCGAGATTTCGGCCGACAGAACCGAAGCGTCCAGACGAATCGTCGTAGTGATGACGATTGAAGCATCGCGTATTCTTTCGGGAATCTGGTCTTTCAAAGTTTTTGGGTATGTCTCTAATGTATAGGTGTATGGTGAAGGCAGTTTAAATTCGGGAATCGGACAGAAGTGAGCTTCCAGAGCGACAATATGGTGATGGTTCTCGGACTTAAGATTTGATTGAGAAGCCGCCATTGCACAGATATTGACGTTCACCAAATCAAAAAAAATTTAAAATCTTGATCTGAACTTATACATCATATCTTCGGCTATTTTACTTTCTATTTCAAGAGCGTAGAGCACGTTAGGGCCATCTATCGTGAAAGCAGGGACTCGCTGATACGCGTCGGACTTCCGCGACGGCTGGTCTTAAACTAACAAAACACTCTTCGCTTTCTTCCACGAATGTGTTTTCAAGCTAAGGACAGTTTGGCTAACGCGCTCGAATTATCCCAGGACGAAGATCTTTCTAGTATTTTGCACCTCTCGACCTCGACATCTGTTCGCATTGAAAGATCTGTATACAACTACTATTGACAAACGCAAGAATAAAACCATTACTGCACAGTCCAAATATGGCTTCCTCTACTATAGCCCCACCTTCAAACATTGGCTTGAGACTAAGCCAGCCTGGGGAGTCAACATACGCTTCTGGTGATCCATCCCTAGCTTTTATCCACGACGAAACGACACAGCCGCCACGTTTCGAGGACAAGTTTGAGGAAAGAAAGTATTTGAAACACAGACTTGCGCTTGCTTTTCGCATATTCGCTCAATTTGGATTCGCAGAAGGTGTCGCTGGTCATATCACCGTGCGAGATCCCGTGGAACCTAACAGTTTCTGGGTGAATCCCTTTGGCATGCACTTTAGTCTGATCAGAGATGAAGATCTGATTAGGGTTGACCACATGGGAAACGTCGTCGATGGTGGCAAGAACAGGAGATTAAATTACGGTTAGAGGACCTATCATGTCGAAAGTCTAAGTTTGTTCACTGATTTGTCTGCTGTATGAAGCTGCTTATGCCATTCACGCGCAAATTCATGCTGCGAGGCCAGATGTGCTGTGTGCGGCACATTCACATAGCGTGTATGGCCGCGCGTTCTGTGCTACCGGCAGGACTCTAGAGCCATTGACTCAAGATGCTTGCGTGTTTTACAACGATCACGTATTGTATTCGAACTTTGCTGGCGTTGTTCTAGCAGAAGAGGAAGGACGACACATCGCCGCTGCGCTGGGCAATAAAAAGGCTGCTCTTCTTGGCAATCATGGCTTGCTGACGGCCGGCGCAAGCATTGAAGCAGTCGTGGCCTGGTTCGTTCTTCTTGACAAGTGCTGCGAAGTTCAATTGCTGGCAGACGCTAGTTCTGCGGGAAGTGGCAAAGGACTGGTGAAGATTGGCGACGCGGAGGCTCAATCTACGTGGGAAGCACTTGGAAAACCCAGCGGAGGATATTTCATGGGCTTACCTCTATTCCAGGTTGCGGAAAGGGAGTTTGGTGAGTCTACTTTCCTCGGACGAGGCCTTGAGCCACTGTGAGTTTGTAGATTATATTGCAGCAACGAAGAGGGAATTCATGAAGGCGTTCAAAAACTGAAAACTACATTTAGATGTGAAAACATTTGTTTCATTGAAGCTTACCGCTTTGTATGGCGGATCCTCCTCCCGTTCGGATCTTGTGGGCTATGACTTTTTCCAAATTATCTGTCTCCAAAACTCCCAGACTTTCATTGTCAAGATGGTCATACAAGGTACCTCCACCAATCCAAATCCTTCGCAACGTATAAATGGGTGCAATCGGGTTCTCTTCCGCCCATTGCAACTTCTCTTTCGCCGTGAGTTCACTAAAAGGAACGTACTCAACACCCCACTTTGTCGCAGTTTGCTTCTCAAACTCAGAAATAATTTGATTCTGAGTAGCCACGAATGATTGCACTTTAAGTGTTTGGTTTCTGGCTTCCGTCGGCCGCTTTAATGCCGCAACCACGAACCGACCAACACTGTAGAGTATCAGCACGACTCAAGATGAAAAATAGTATATCTCAATGCTCCTACTCATGCATAGTGGTGAAACCAATCCGTTCATCACCAGTTCCGACAATGGTCGCTGTCCGGTTCCTCACGTCAAACGTACCCATTTTTGTATCTGGAGATGAGGCAACAAACAGCTCTGGGTAAGGGCCAGTTACAATATATGTGTGTCCCAGTTCTTTAACATGTTCGCGGATATAGGTTCGGACTCTCAGCTTTTCTTGGTGCGGTATCTCATCTCTTGATCCCGGCTCATACTCGATATCGGTGCCAAATTCTGAGGGAAAAAACCATTTCACATATTTCGACTCCTCCGCTATTCGAATTAGATCAATTTGTTTTCCAATAACATTGCGACCGAAAGCGCAAATAACAGTGTCGATGCCTTGATAGGCTTTCAAGACGTCGGAATCAAGGTTAACATCGCCAACTATAATCTCGACCCCATCATTTCGGAGTCTCTGGATCTCTGGTGATTTGCTCGATATGGTAGATAAGGATGTAAAAATCGCAATACGATTGAAGTCTGCCTTGTTGGCTACAAGTTGCGCAATGATGAACCGACCTATGACGCCCGTAGCGCCGAAAACCAACACATTTAAAGACTTCTCCGACATGATTTATTGCTTCGTGAAACAATCTCAAAAGAGGAGCTTTTTCTTTGCTCTCGCGAGTTCTAGAGTCTAAAAGGTATCAGTTAACATTAGAATTCCTTCAACTGCGCAATACATTACTCGGGCCAAAAAGGTGGACGGACTTTATCGCGAGGTGAGCCCACTGACGTACGAAGTCTTACCCAATCCAGCCATCTATACAAAGCAGGATCTGGTTTTTTTGCTTGGGATATCAATAGCCTGGTCAAGTCGGAAATCAGTATTTACTGCCTGCGCGCTCACGGGAACTAGTCAACCAGCGTACCATTGTTGTCTCAACGGAGATGTCCGCTCCCACCTCGCGACCTCATTACAGTCGACTGATTTAACCCGATGCATGATCTGATAATCATGGACAATCTGACCTGGCCAAAAGGGTTCAAATTATATAACATGGGCACATATCGGCTCTGACATGAAGTAGCTCAATGTTACTCACATCTCTGCCATATCAATCTTCCCATATTCGTACTGCAAGGGCACCCACCGCGCCTGTAACCAGACAGGATACAGCATACGCCGGTCATCAAGAATCCATACACCAAAAATGGGCAAGATTGTGGCCGCGATTGGCCTTTCACATGCACCAGGCGCAATTGCGTTCCCAGAAACCGCCAAACCGAAGCAGAGGGCATCGACAGAGGCAGCAACTGCGGCACTCGGCAAGACGCTTCAGGATGCCAAACCGGACATCATATTCGCCTTTCTAGACGATCACTTTGAGAACTTTTTCCGCAACCTGATGCCGACGATCGCCGTTTCGGTTGCCGATACACATGTCGGTCCAGCCGACCAGTGGATGGAGACGTTGAGGATCCCGAAGAAGTACTATTTCCCCGGCAACCCGAAGGTGGCAGAGCACTTGATCCGCTCTCTTGTTGAGCAAGGTTTCGACGTGGCGAGGACCGGGTCCGTCGAGTACGGCAACAACCTGCTCATGCCGTGGCTCCTGATGGGCTGCCACGAAACATTGCAGAATGTGTCCGTCGTGCCGATTTTCCTAAACGTCTTCACTCCGCCTCTGATGAAGTACTCGCGTGCATTTGAGTTGGGAGAGGCTTGTCGCAAGGCCGCGCTCTCGCTGCGAGACGACGTGCGTGTTGCGTTCATGTGCACCGGAGGTCTCTCCCACTGGCCGCCGTATTGGTCGCCCACCCAGGCGGGCGACCCGCCGGAAGACGAGTTCCTCAGGTTGATGAAAGAATACCAAACTGAAGGGAAGAGCGTCCTGAAAAAGTACCCGGATCTGTTCGTCCGATTCGACGACTATGAGATCGAAATGGCCAAGAAGAACGAGTATCCTCTGAATAGCAAGCACCCATTGGTCAACGACAAGTGGGATCGGATGTTTTTGGAAAAGTTCTGCGACGGAGACCGAACTTGGTTGAAGAGCCTGACGTATGAGGAAGTGGAGGAAGAAGCTGGACATGGTGGCCACGAGGTCCTGAACTGGGTTGCGCTGAGTGGAGCCATGAACGGAGACAAAGCAAAGCTGCTTCTGTACGAGCCAGTTATTGAATGGATATGTGGCATGAGTTACGTGGATTTCGAAGTGGAAAAACCAACGACATACGCCAACGGACAAGAAACGAACGGTCTCAACGCTCACGCAAATGGCGTGCACTGAATCCGTCCAATCGTTTTCTCCGTGTTGAACCAAGTTTCCTCAACTCAACATAGGGTTCTACGACAGGCGATGGACGGGAAGAATATGAGGTAAAGAACATGAAGCAGCCGAAGGCAGCTTGGCGAGCCAGTCGCGATCTTGGTAGAATGGGAAAGGCAGGCGACATGATTATTACGGATTATCGGTGCCATACTCGAGATGCTTCTCTTCCTATCTCCCTCAGTTCCTCTTCGCCACAAATTGTGGTCTGACCTGAGAGAACAATTAAAGAACAAATGTACAGTTGAGAATACTTCTTTTCAAGAAAGCATCACCCATCACAAGCCACGCTCGTTATCTGCAGTACGAAGGGAAACAAAAAAAAATTGATACCCAAATCTTCCCTCTCTGTTTTTGCTGTTTCTGGAGCCCTTCTCGTATCCATTCTTTCAATAGCAAGGTCGCAATACAAAAACTTTATAACTAGCCGCTTGTTTTGTACAAACGAGCTCATCTTTCGGTTTTCGTCCCGCGTAGTCGTCTCCAGTAGACCACGCGCCATTGCACCACAGTTTGAAGTGAAGAAAGTGACAACGTAAGGAATTGCACATATTAGAGGATAACTAAGAAAATCACGACTTCTTGGTGCCAAAGACAACACCAAGCACGATTGCCAAAATGGCAATGATGATGAGCACAATGAAGAAGCACCACCACTTGAGCTTGCGGGCACGTCGTGCATGCTCGACGCCTTTCGTGAGCTGCACATTTGCATTTTCTGTATCCTCGACGACGTGCTGCGTCTGGTCTTGCGCTGCCGCAACAGCAGCTTCCTGTACAATGACCTGCTCGGCCAAGTCTTCGAATAGCTGGTTCAGTTGCAACATCGTCTGCTCGATCTTCTGGATGTCGTTGTGGCGAGCGCGAACAGCGCCCAGGACGGAAGTCGCAGCGGCAGAGCGGTTGGATTTCAGCTGTTGTAACCCTTCGCGTTAGCTTCCTCTGCCTCACGCCATGTACGTGTTGTAGGCAAAACGTACCGCAGTCTGGAATACGCCCTCATCGCCCCAATTGGCCTCTGCAGCCTCTCTGACCTCCTCTTCGGTCGCGTCTGGGTTGACAATACGGTATTGCCTTGCAATTTGCTCTTGGTATCTCTTCTTGTATTGTTCCTCCTCATTGCGGTACTCCTGCAGCTGGTTCTTGAACTGGGTCTTCAGGTTGCGGATCTGGCTGTCCTTGGTGGCATTGCCGCCGGAGCGCGCGGCGTCCGTCTCCAGGAACTTGATCTGGTCCTTGATCTGCGTATTGAGCGCCTGTGTCTCGGCAACCAGCTGCTCGACCTGCGACGAAGCAGCGCTGTCCGGCGAGCTGATGGCGCGCTGGTGAGCCGCGGCGATGGCAGACACTTGCGAAGTCAAAGAAGCAATCTGCTTGCGCACGCCGTCGACGCGCGACAGGAAATCTGAGTTCGACATGACCGCAGGCATTGCTGGAGGTGCGGCCAGCGTATTCTGCGGCGTAGCGCCTGGTTGCGAGTAGCTGGACGTCTGGGAGTAGTTGGAAGTTTGGTGATCAAGCGGAACGGGCGCGCCTAAGCCCTGGTTCTAGATTCGCAAATACAATGTAAGCTGAGGGCTGCGGTGAGGGCCGAATGGGGCGGCTGTAATTGCTTACTCCGCTGACATATGGATTGGCAGAGCTGTACTCTCCGCCATACGGATTGCCTCCGTAGCCGCCATACTGGTCGCTCTGGTTGTAAGACATGCTTGCAACTAAGATGCGGGACTTGGAGATGGGCGCGGTGTTTGGTGGTGCAGACGGCGTGGCAGCGTCACCGGGCCACTGCGGAGATGGAGATGGGCAGGCAAGAAAAGCTGGTGGTGATGAGAGCGGAGCTGAGGAACGGGCGACTGGCGAGGGCCCGAGCTTCACCTCCAGGTCCAGCGGTCCAGCAGCTCCCGCCCGTCACCTTAGCGTACGGTACCTTTGACCACCGGGCTCCGCAGCAGGCGAACGGCAAAGCTCGAACCGGCGTCGAAGCTGCCTCGACTCGCAGTATAAAGGCAATCGATGTGGACGATAGTAGACGGGTCACTTGACTGGCCTCGTGGGCAAGGCTCTGGAGAGAGAGTAAAGACGGGGTGGACCGGCAGATGCTGACTTGCGCCTTTGTCTTTGATTCTCTGTATTCTTTTCGCCCTGCAGTCCGTGGTCGCTCGCACTTAATTATCAGCTGAACGGCTGCCTAGTCCTGGCCCATCTGGAAGCCAAAATCATTGCAGCGCAGTCGATTCTAGCCAGCTTCTATTTTTCTCTCGCCTTCACCCAGCCACGTCCGGGTTACGTCAAACGCTCGCCGATTGCTTTGCAGGCTCAAGCATCTTTGCCAATCACAGAGTGTCCCACTGCTCCCGGACCATTCGGCCCCAGGAAAACTGCTGCTTGTATCCCGTTCTCCGACCAGCAGGCATCACTCCAGAATATTCCCATGTTTGTGGGCTCTTGCTCCTCCGTGCTCTATTTGCGCGCTTAACACCTGGAGGCCACCAGGCTGAGTTAGTGCCATTTGTGAAGCACAGGCTTTGTTGCTTAGGATTGAGCTCTCGCCATACCCCCAAGCCTAGTCTGCGAGTGAAGGCGGTGTGATGTTGTTGCTGCTGATGCTTGTCTTCGTAAGCACTTCATCCCGTCATGCATGCCCGCAACACTCTCACGATCAAGTCCTTAAGAAAGCAGAATGCATCGTTCATCTCGCTTCTGGAGACAACCTGCCGGAGATCATATTCAAACCAATTGCCCGTGCCCTTCCGTCGTATCAGCCAGGTTGTTCGGCTTCGTCTGACACCACGGCTTCAATTTTTTACGCCTTATAGCCTTATACGAAAGTCTAATGCGGCCTAAAGTCGGAGAATTCGGTTTCCGAAGAACGCCGAGTACGAAAACGATGATGATTCCAATGCTCGACATCTTTCCAGACTTACTCCTACACCACCCAACTCCAACTGCTTCCATCTCCAGAGTGGGCCAAGAGCTCGCCGCGTTCCGTCCCAGACCAGAATCGAATGGTGCCGCAAAATCGGCCAAAGGAAACAAATGCAGATACTATGAGTGAACTTCAAACTCTGCGCTAGCCCTAGTACTTCGTGACTTTCAATTCTGAGGCCTCGTCTTATCCACGCGCTGCGCTATGCTGCCACATCTTTACGCGAGTTTTCCTTATTTTTCTCGGTCTAAAGACTAACATCAACACATATATAACAAGCAACTTCTGGTCAATCGTTTGAGTCACTGCCTAGATTTCAAGTAAATCGTGACTGGCATGTGGAAGTCCATCTTGTCCATGCAGATCTCAAAGCCGTGAAAGTTGTTGCAGCAAATCATCGTCCGCTGACACTGCACATAGTACGTTCAGCTGATCTTTCGGTATTATTGGTGGCCAGTGAATTAGACTGGCGATAAGGGAACCGTCTCCAGGTTCTTCGTCATTTCCCCATGACTTGGTATCGAGTTACTACACATCTCACAAAGTCTTCTATAAACACAGGTGAGATTCTTCAATGCTACCCTCGTGATCGCGCCAATCAGACATTAGGTGGATATCTAGCGCCGAAGGCGTCCTCTGTCCACGCTGCGGCACTTTCTAACAACACATCTGTCTCCTTGCAGTGCGTAAGCATGCGCTCTTTCGGCAGATCATAGAAGCCATATGTGCGATTCTCCATGCCCTGCATAACAGTCTCCAAATCGTCTCCGTCTGCGTCCGTTTGGATGTACTCTGGCTGTCTGAACCCACCGATTGGAAAATATGCCCGTTTTGACCATGTTTTCATTCTCGGCTCAAACGTTTTGCAAATGACGCGCTGAGATTTTGTGTTTGGTGCAGAACAGTCGTGGCGCAGACAGATCAATGAGCAGGCCTTTAAGTTGGGGAATATGCCTCCGTTCTGTATGCGGCTCTGCAGTGAATCAACAAAGTCTGTTGCAGGAGTTGCAGGGGGTATCCATTGTCTGTCCGAACAGCATTGGTATAATTGAGTGAACTGCCGTGTGTACAGAGTGATCGAGAGTGCTTTAAGACCAGGACATTTTTCTTCCACCCTCGAGATCGGCAAAAGAAAACTATCACACAGAGTGGATAGTCTGAGACGTAGAGTTCGTAACTGCGGTAGGATCCTACCTACCGTCTCGCAGAAGTGAGTGTTTTGTCTAAGATGCGGGTCAAACTGATCATCTCGGCCCTGGAGATCGAGTTCAAAGTTTACGACGCTTGATGGTATGCTCAAAAGAATATCCGAAAGTTTGTGCCGCACGATTTCGCTGTGCTGCCTAAGTGGTGCAGCTCGGACAGAGAAAGTTCTGATGTTTGGCAGAGCTCTGATCACATCTGTGATCGACTGCATGTGTCGAGCTCGTTCCGTGTCCTCGAAATGTATTTCGATGCTCAAACTATGGATCCATGACCCAATGCCGTCAGTCGTCCAAGGTTGTGACCAGAGCTTCGTCGTTGTGTCAAAGAATCGAGCGGATGGAATGAAATTGTACCGGCTGATGGATGAAAAGTCCGCATCCTCTTGGATAAGGGCAGTCTGGTAATTGACGTCTATGACAAAGTGTCTGTAGAGCACTGTCATACCCACGCGATACCACTGCTTCGAAACACGGAGACTTGAAGCTAGGTCTGACATGGGGTCTTTAGAAGAACTGTTGAATCGTACAGCAACGAAGATCCCGAGCAGGATTTCATCAGGTAATGATGATATGCTGGAGCCAGTGTGAAACAATGAGCACGCGATTCGGTCGAACTCTTTGCACACCAATCTCGAATTGCGGACTGATAACTCATCTCCTTCACTGATGAGTGCTTCGAAAATGAGCTGTATGATAGGAGCTGGAAGTGGTGAACTAATTTCTCTGTGAGAACTGAGCTGCGAATGCACTACAGCAGAATCTCTCCGATTACCCATGCTCTTTGCTCGCAAGCTTGCAGGATTGTCTTTGTTGCTCCGTCCAAATGAATGAACATTGAACAGATTGCGGAATAGATTTGGTGCAAAGAATTTTGATGAGATCACCTTGTGCTTCGAGTTTCCTGCGACCATGGTTTCATCGATCTTGAGAAACGAAATTATAAAGAACGAAAACTGCATTTAGAATAATTCAAGAAATTTGAACCTCCATTTATCTGGTAGCCTAAAAGGAGGCGGGAAGATCAAGACAAACTTAATTGTGATAGTAAAACCTGCGCCTCAAGCCACTCGCTTGCTCTGTAGTTCTAGCCAGAAAATGCACTGCCACCTCAGCCACTATAACTGTTATTGAGAATAAGACAAAGGGGGGTTCAAAGCTGTAAAATCGAGAATGTTCAAAGACAAATTATATTCGAGTTGTCTAGAAGTCAGCCTCCAGATCTTCAACCGAACTTGATCTTAATTCTTGGGAATTTCCGGAGTTTAAACTTTGAACGGTGACGCCACAGACCAGTTTCGTTCCAACCTCGTCTAAATCTTCTCAACTCTGTCGAACCATATCAGATCTCCATCTAACGCTTGTTCAAGCTCGATGCCAAATCGGGCTGGCTTTTTTGAAAGCTCTTCAAGTTCGAATGCAACTTTAACAGGCCAAGATTGCCCATCTAAGTGATCTCGAATCCGTGCGCGAAATCTATTACCGCTCAAGTGCCACAAATCGAGATAGAAAGGAAATGAGCGATCGGTGCAATTAGCATGAAGGTGGTCCTCCTTTACGTCAAGTATGATTGCGTGGTAGCCTTTATTTCGATAGCAGCCAGCATAGTCAGCAATTTTCAAGCCTGACGAAGCTTCCATCTCTGCATCGTCCAGATTCTTGTCACCTTCGTCATCATTGTCAGTATCATTTCGAAATTTTTCCATATTTATTTTGTGCCAATCCAGACGAATGGAGGCTTGTACCTCGACAAAATTGTCAATGACCATCATCGCAATAGTCTCAATGCAACTGTTCGCGCCCTCATTTCCGTTCGCGAACAGTACTATGCCGCAGTCCAGATGAGGCAGAAATTTCATGCAAGCCGCAAATCCCCAAACTGTCCCATCGTGTCCCACGATCTGATGTCCACGATAAGTGCAGACCTCCCATCCTAACGCATAGAGGATGTGGCTGAATCCGTTTTTTGGTTGCCGTTCCGGGCAGGCAATTGTTCGCGGCTTTTTAAGCTCCTCATGGCTCGATTTTGAAAGAGGTTTTGACTGTTTCAACATGCATTTGATCCACTTTGCGTAGTCTGACACTGTGCTGAAGACGGATCCAGCACCTAAGCCTTCTGGTTGGTCGAAGAAAGGCAAAGGTTTTTGAACGTTTTCAACCTCAGACCAGTAATATCCCGTTGCCAGGTTTGATTTTACATGCTCGAAGGCAGATGTTCCAGGTATATTCAAATAAGTATTCGTCATTTCCAGAGGGGTCCAGATCCTTTCACGCAGGAAATCTGAAAAAGATTGCCCAGAAGTTTCTGCAACAAGATGAGCTGCTACTGTGTACATCATGTTGCAATACTGGTATGTTGTTCTTAGAGGTTTCGACAAAGGAAGATTTCGTAAGTTTCGTGTAATGGATTTTGGGTTATCAGGTTTCTCTGCTCGGATACCGAGATAAGAGTCATCATGACGAGGCATTCCACTTCTATGGCTTAAAATGTCTTCGACTGTGACATTTTTAGTGAACTGAGGATCTGAAAGAACAAAATCATCAGGGAGAAATTCGTTGACGGGGGTTTCAAAGCTTCGCGCAGCAATTCTGCTGTCCTCTTTTTTCTGACAGTCTTCGATGACTAGTGCAACAGCGGCAGCTGTAAACGATTTTGAAGTACTTCCGCAGTCGAATAGAGTTTTGTCATCCACAAGTTTTCCCTCTTCTATATTTGAAAATCCGAAGTTTTTGACATATGTTTCATTTGCGTCAACTACGGCGAGGGCAATGCCAGGCACTTTCCATTCCACCAACAGCCGTTGAACTTGGCTGTCAAACTCCTTGCTCTTAATTGCAGAGAGACCCATACTGGAAAGTCCGATTCCAGATTCTGGAAAGAAAGATCGAATTCAAGTGCGACATGATTTCCTGGGCGTGCCGAAAAGCTTTGTTCCACTAGTGAATACGAAGGCGGTATCTGCATTGAGTTACCAGCGACATCGGAAGAGATTGTATTTCATAACTCCTCGTTCTATGGTTTGACTTGAACGCTGGGTTGAACTTAACTGTGCCAAGGACCAGGAGTAAGCACTAAGATGACCAGCAGTTTCTTGAGCCTTGGAAAGTTTTGATGGATTCCATACTCGAATCAGTGTTTTCTCGAATGAGACTTCATTTTCATGCGAAGTTCGAGGACAAACTATGTGTATCAAACTCTGTCAATTTAGGTGTTTCACTGTCAAGTCCAAAAGGTTCGCACGAGGGGTGGTCAACATTTTCAATCGCGACAGCCAAAAGTCGTGATCTAAGGATCCATTGACTTACACATCAAGAGCGAAACGGTGAGATTAGGAAGGAAAAGGGTGCTTTGAATCCAAAGCCTCCCATCCAGAGAAACATAGATAAGAGTCTTTTACTTTAAGTAATCTGTTAACGACGTAAGTTAGATCACAAATCATGTGATCAATTGCCTAGTTGGCCACTGATCGCTTGCCATTTTGACGATGATAGAAAGGGATTGGGTTAAATCATTCGGTTAGATCCCGGAACGCAATCGAGTCCAGTATCTCCACTGATTTGGACGTCGCTTAAGATCACTTGTAACACTCAGGCTTTTTTTGTCAACACTAGAATTCCAGGAGTCTCCAGTGTCAATTTTCTTCATTCATGCACGTTAAGTAGATGCGGAGACCCAGATAATCTGACCGTGAAAATCTATCATAAGTTAGAGAAGTGGCAAATGTTATTTTATAGATTCATCCAACGGACTGAAATCCTATACGCCATCTGGCAGTGCGAGTGCTTGAAGAACAGCGTTGTCGACGTCCAAGGAGTGACAGAGATGCTTCTTCAACTTCTTATTCCGGATATCAATGGGACGTGAGAAGATGAATTTGATGTGGTGGCCCGACAACTGCCTTCTTGCACATGGACTAAAGAAATGCTGCACGCAGCGTTGAAAAGCGGACGTTGACCTGGACGATCAAGACGATCTTCCCCGATTGCAGCTCCTTCATCGAAGCTGTGACCTCATCAAGCCAAAATGGGAAATATCCGACCGTTGAAATTACTAGATACGGAGATCCATTGGATCAAGAGGCTTTTGACCGTATGCAGGTGATGCGATAATCGTCCAGGTGAAGAGCATTTCGGAGAATAACGCACAGGTAGAACCGCAAAACTAGACGCACGGTCATGATGTGGATTACGCACTTGCGCAATTACCATCACCACCTGGGATAATCCCCGCAACGCGCCAGAGCCGCATTTCAGCAAAAAAGATGTGAGAAACGTATGAACACATGCGCGATCACTAAGCTCAACACCCCCCCACAATGGCCAGTTTCGTTGGCTCTGCGGTCGTCGTGACTCTCAAGCAGGGCGCCGTGATCCAGGGCTTCGTGCAAGCCGTGGACGCAGCAAGTGCGTCGTTGGTGCTCAAGGATGGTATGCAATGATCCGCCCGTTATGCAGAATGCACATGATTAACCACTCTTAGCATTCCTTCCCAACACCGGACAACGTCTTGGAACATTTACGGCACAGGGCCCAGCAATTGCAGATCTGCAGGTTGTTGAGGCGCCGCCTCTATCGACCGCATCGCAGCAAACGAGCGTCATCTCGAGTGGCCTGGCCCAGACGACGAATGCAACGCAACTGTCGCACCCTCCAACACAATCAGAACAGTTTCAAGACCCTGCTATATTAAGTTATGGACGCAAGCCTACGGGAAACACCAACGCAAACCCACAAGTGCCCGGCGTGGCTCAGGAAGCTCAGTCCATACCGGCTTTTAGTGCACCCACAGGGCCTAAGGTTGCTCCGGCTAATGACACTGCCAACAAGAAGCCGATAACGAAGCAGAAGGCACAGGCCCCGCAGTCAGCGTTGCAGACACAGTTTGCGAATCTAGGTCTTGATGGTGTGCGCTCACAAGACCCGCTTAGCGAGACCGATGGACCCCCTGCCCCATTGAACACAGTGCGGAGGGTGAGTCTGACGAAGACACGGACGGGCAAACCTATGGATGATGACATACCAGCGAATGGAGATATCATCAAAAAGAAGGGGAAAAAGAAGAGGAGAGACGGGGTTGCAAATGCTGGCTTGGATAATGAAGCTGATGTAGAACCATCACCAGATACGCGCAGGGGCGTATCTGCGCAGTACAGAGGGAAAGGCTGGCGACAGACACCGATGCTACAAGACCCTGTTATGCCTGATAGCCCAAAGAAGCAGGAGAACAAGACTGGAGTCAGGCGAAGCCGAAAGCAAAGAGCCATGGAGAAAGAAGCTTCAAACAATGGCTGGGCCACGGAGGATGCGACGGACATACAGGAGCTGGGAGAGTTCGATTTTGCCGGGAACCTTTCGAAATTTGACAAGCGCTCCGTGTTTGACCAGATTCGCACAGAGGACACTACTGCAGATGAGGATCGCTTAGTGCATTTCAATAAGAACGCGAGGCCGGGCACATATGGAGGCAAAAACTACCACCCTACAGAGAACGTGCTTGACAGCCCCAAAGTGGCACCAGTTTCTCGTTTAAGTAACCCTGAATCCGACTCAGATGATGCCTTCGACCAAGACAGCACACGCCCGGTGCGGAGGATAAACTCGAGAGCTTCCAGCAGAAGACCTGCCTATCGGACCGGCAGCGGTGTGGCTGATGACACAGGCTCGCTCAAAGATTTTGCTCGATCTGCGCGATCGTTGCGTCCGACATACGCTGGGTCATCCTCACATGGAGCTGGTGGCAGTCCAAATCCGCAGCGCTACACACCACCGGAGTCTCCCGCAAGCAGTCTGACGCTCGGTGCGCATTTCAGAATCGCGACAACGAATCGACCTTGCCCAACGATCATGCCTGCGGGCATGGCAGCTATCGAGGAAGTCGCCGAAACCGAGTTCGGACTGACCACCGAGATCATGACTGAAAATGCTGGGAGAGGTATCGCCGAAGTTGCTATGGCCACCATTAACACGAACTCGGCGAAGAGAAATGCAAGAGACTCCCACAGCAGGGATACAAGACCGTGGGCACTCATCATAGCGGGCAATCACAAGCCAGGGGCCCGAGCCCTGGCAGCCTGTCGACATTTGCGTAGCAGGAATATCCGCACGCTCACCTGTCTTTTGGGTTTTGATAGACAAACTGTTGAACTTGAGCGCGAAGTGAGGAAGCAGGCCGATATTCTGGTCAAAATGAACGGGTATGTGCGAGGCTGGTCGGATACCAAGAATTATCTCAGCAAAGAGGGGCAGCCCGATCTAATTATTGACTCTCTGATGGCTGCGAGCAAGCCCTTCGATGTCCTCAGCCTTGAGGACCAGAAGGCCGTGATTGAAATCGTCAATTGGACCAGGAAAGCTAGTCCTGCGAGATGTGTCACGCTAAGTGTGGACATGCCTTGCGGGATCAACGGATCGACAGGTAAGTCATGTCCATGTCCAATCTTTGACGCGTCCCGGCACACGAATCTAATTCTATTTTAAGGAGAGCCATCACTTCTCGATCCTACGACCGGCACTGCCCTTCAAATCCAGACGAATCACATCGTCTGCATAGGCGCGCCTCGCATCGGTCTATTGCGAGCCATGCAGAAAACCGCCCTGCACAAGGCAGCTCAATCCGGTTCGTCGGCAGCCCAATTCTCGCCCGAGCTCCTGAACGCGCAAATCTGGGTCGTGGACATCGGCGTAGAGAAGGCGTGGAAGAGAAGCGGCCTGGCTGGCAGCAGGGGCGTCAAATTCGGAAGCGACTGGGTGGTTCCTATCAAACTCGTGGAGGGAAACATGGACGACGCGCGTTAGATTAGATCCATTTTCTCACTTTGGCACTTCTCTAAGTTGAGCGCCGGTGTATTATTTAGCGACTTCTTTTATTTTATATTTTTCTTTGCTTTAGGGCGATATCTAAGAAGCCACCCCGCGAGGGTGTGATGAGGTGCATAAATATATCACGTAAAATGAAGTCATTACCAGAGTCTTAACCAGGCTCCATTTTTCCTCGTTGCTTCAAAGCCGCGTGAGCTTCCTCGCTCGGTCCGATGCAATTTCGCACATGGCCTGGGAGACGCGGTTAGGTCCTCCGTCACAATTTGAGGGGGCAAGGAGATGGGATTCAAAACATGCCTTGATGGCTTCCTTCCTTTCGGCAGTGATATCACCCCGCTGGATCCTCCGCCGCATGTCCTCAAAGATGACAGGTCTCGAACGACCGTTGACAAACACGCTGCGAACGTGAAAAAGGACACCGATCAGCACGTGAAACAACCAATACCGTGACGGCAGGAGGAGCAGTCCAAAGGGACGAAGGAAAGAGAACTCACACGTAGCGCAGCCCAGGAAACCGCGCCTCGTACTCGGCGTTGAGCTTCGCCAGCGTCTCCATCTCGGCCGCGATCTCGGCCTCGCTTCTCTGATCGCCGCTCGCCTTCGCCATCGCCGCCTGCTCCATCCGGCTCAGCTTAGAGTCAACCTTCTTCTCACCTAGCCGAGGGTGAGAGCCCAGGATCTGCTCGAGCCACTCGGTGTCGCTGGTGGAGGCCGACTCGGCGAGCTCAGTAAGCTGTATGCCAATCGCGGCGATTAGGTCATCGTACGTACGGAAGGAATGAGTGCTCTCTGTGGATGTGAGCGGAAGAGAGAGGGTGTGCAGAGCTTGGGACGGCTCGAAGAGAAGATCGAGTATTTGGGCGCGCGTGGAAGTGGGGAGAGAGGGGAGGGTGGAGACGGGGGGAAGAGTATCTAGGGATTCTGCCATGGTTGGTGTTGCTGGCGTCTTACCACCTGTTGGCGGGCGATTCAGATTGTTGATGAAGGGAAGAGATTAAAGTTTCAATTTGAAAGGGTTCGTAGCTAGATGAAGATCCTATATCGCATCACTAGTTCTCTCGGAGCTCGCCGTCTCGCCGGGGAAGAAAACTTCGCGCTGTACAGGCGGGTAACCGGCACAAAACAGGAAATATGATTATACAGGCCCTCACTGAAAATTTGGACACCCATACTCGCTCTTTATCGGACATGTCCAGCCTCGTTCGCGTGCTATTATCACGTGTCGAGTGTCTAATTCATTACAGAGATACGGCAGGGCGTGGGACGTCAGCGCACTCACTGGGTACGCAGATCTATAGGTGTGGCGACGCCGCTACGTAAGATGCACATCCACGCCTCATACATGAACAATGGCTCATCGCGATCATCTTATCATGCCCCTCACAAGGCTTGTGAAACGCCTCATCGATGCCATCACTCTGCTAGAGATACAAGGATGAGCAGAAGCGCCGTGCGCAGCTCACGCCACAGCTGGTGGTCCGAGCCAATGGGATGACGTCGGCGATCTTTTCGCCTGTGGCTGTGCGTTAGTCTTGTCCAGCGGGTCCATGGACTTTTGTAGAAAAAAGCTTGTTTGGGCGATGGCTGGTCTTTGCGTTTGCGTTGCCAAGTCAAAACGATGGCCGCGGGTTGTTCTTCTGGCGGAGATCCGGACCCGAAAGTCTGCCGTACGAGTTGTGAAAGCTGACAAAGGGGCGGTCTGCCACGGACGGAAATGCATGCGATGGAAAGCAGAAGCTCTGGCAAACGCAGAAAAGGTACGAGAGCGACGCGTGTAAGCAAACAGAAGAGCAGCAGAGAGCCTCGAAGAGAAGATGGCCTAACAAGTTTGACGTGATAAAAGTGGATGTGGGGACAGAAACACAGGAAACAAAGCCTGGACGCAGGCCAAGTTCAAGAAATCATCCCAGGCTGGCGCGTGCCATCACAGCCATGGCTCGGTTGAACGTTCCTTCCTGCTTTTGTCCAATGGCGCGTCGGACACACGCCCGTTGGCTCCTGCCCAGACAAGACCATGCGTGAGCAGCCCTTACGTCATTGTCGCTGCTCTTCCAGCCAGCGCCGCCATATAAACCAGGCGCATGCTGCTCGTGTTCTGGACCAGCTTCCTTCACTACAAACCATCTCACTGCAGGCCCAACAGCTAATCTATCCTCGCATCCCATCCACTATTCTTTTTTCACAGCCACGGCCCGCCGCAGCACCTTCACGGGACGAGCCAAAATGCCTTTCACCGGCTCAGACATCATCAAGATCATCTTCGCCATCATCCTGCCACCGCTCGGTGTCTTCCTTGAGCGCGGATGCAACGCCGACTTCCTAATCAACATTTTGTTGACCATTCTTGGGTATGTGTCTCTCTTCGCCTCCCCGCATCGTCCTTCCAACCCAGTATGCTGATGCGCCCGCCCAAACAGGTACATCCCAGGCATCATCCACGCTTTGTACATCATATTGAAGTATTAGGCCACCCAGCCACCATGTAATCACGCGCAACTGGCGGCAATACATGACAACGCATGAATGGTCATGCTGCCGTTAATCAAAGATACCCGACTTCGATAAACTTCATGTACTCCCATTCTCCTATGTCGATATCCTGCGCAGTTAGTCTTAATTCTTCTTAACGGTGAGACGACGCATGAGACGAGACGGATGTGCCCGGAAGTTTTTCCTGGGGCCAACTTGTCACGCATAGGCGGGGTTTCTAATCCAAAAATTCCTCTGCACGAACCCAACGAACATCATGCAACGGGCTTGGAGTTTTTACTACATCTTAGTTTAATTGGAGGCACCAATTATGTACTGAGATCTTTCAATCAAGTTCCGCTGCTTTCGACTCTCACGAATTTATTTCTCTCCCCTTTCTCTATTTTTGTCTCTCGAAAGTTTCTTTCACCTGATCTTCCAGACTTTGCCCCTTGTCCTGTTATGGAATGGTGCTGCCTGGTCTCCGGGCTCGTCAGCCTATCAGGCATGACAACTGAGTGCGGCTGAGCTGACCTGACTAACAATCTCATATCACGATCGACTGTGCACGCCGGTTTGGCTCGCCTTTGTAAAGATGGCTCTGTTGATGTAAATAGAACTCGCAGACTTTGAAGCCGGGAGCATCATCAACAACATAACGAGCGAGGAGTGTACGAGGCATGTCAAGAACATCAACCGCTCGAACTTCACCGGAACCCAGCGACAGAATCAGTCAGCGCCGCGCTATGCATGTAACAATCTAATCGACAGGGTATCATTCTGCCTTCCCTTCTCATCCAGTGTGTCCAGGTGTCTAATGGATTGTGATCCGTCTTTCTTCACCTTGCGCCACGCCCTCCGCCTCCGATCTTCCCTGTTGGGGGCTTTGCCGTGCACTATCCCTCGCCAACAGTCTGTCTGGGGAGTCATCGCTGTCGTCGTCGCTGTCGTCCATGAGCGGCACCCCACATATCCTTCTGAGGCTCCTGTTATCCGCCTTGAGCGCGGCGATCTTCTTAACATAGCCAATCTCGCTCTGACTCTGTAGTTTCATCGCCTCGACGAGCATGTCCTTGACTTCCTTGGCCTTTTGCTGCCATCGGCTTTGCTCCATGCGCAGCTCGAGATTTTGGTGCCGCTCTTGCTCTAGGAGGTTCAAGTAGTGCGCCTTTTGGGCAAGGAGTGCCTGCGCGTGGGACTGTGTGAAGGGGCGTAGCTTGTCAAGCGTGTGCGAGATGGCGTTTTCATAGTCCGTGTTCAGATTCTGCAGCGTCGTGATGGTAGCCGTGAGGTCTTCGATCTTGGAGTGGGCGCTGAGCAGTTCGTGCTGAAGACGCGCAACCTCGGCGGAGTCTGTGGATGCGGACGGAACACCTGATACAGGTTTCTGTTAGCATGTGCAAAAGTTGCCCATCGAATATATGTGAGGAAGGGAACTGTGCGGGTCACACATACCGTTCACGACGCCGTTGACGTGCGGTGCAGACGAGCCGCCCGATGAGCCTGCGTTGCCCGACCTCAGGCTCTCAATCTGCTGCATGCCACTCGTCACCTGCTGCGTCTGGGCTCTTATCTGCTCATGCATCTCCGACAGCTTGACGATGTACTCCCACAGAATATTCATGTCCGACTGAGCACCCACATTGGGCCATTGCGTGACGCCGCTGAGGCCATTCATTTGGCTGGGTTGTGGTGGTTGCTGGCCCGCTTGCCGCGCGAGGTTGTTCGGGTTCAGGCTGCCCGGATCGAAGTTGGCATAGTTGTTCATTTTGTGTCCGGCGGCGAGGGAGGGTTTGGCAAGGTGGCATGCAATGTCGGTTGAAGGAATGTCGGATCGGGACTGATTGGTGGGCGGCCTGCAGTGGCTACTGCGCTGTGCGTCGTTTGCACCGCTTGGTTATGCGCCGCACGAAGGAGGCACTGTACTTGCGTCGACGGATGCAACAGCAGCTGTGCGCGTGACTGACGAGTGACCACGCTGAGGCTTTGAAGTCACCGCTGCTAAGCTGCTACGATGTGTTGCTGTGAAGCAGCGAAGATACTTCGCGACAGAGGTCAACTGGGCTTACAATCTCGCTTCTGAGTGTTGAGAGCTCACAAGACGGAAGAGTCGTGGAGAGTCTCTGCGATGAGCTGTCACTGTCGGGTAGACGCCTTCTATGCTGGACGCCTGGAAGAACTGCTGTTACAGGACTGCAGTCACCTTCAGGCGCACCACCCAGTCGCTTTCCTGGGGCCTCTGCGTGTCCCTGTCTTTCGGTGGGCTTTTAGGGCCACTCTTTCTCGTCAATAATGTCCTGCGGCTGGTATTCCACGTTCCAGGGCCGTCGGATCAAAGCCTCGGCGAGACGGTAATTAACCGCCTTGGTCAAGGAGACGCCGACGTGTTGCACTCGCTCGCACTCTGAGCGCTTCCAATCTATCCTTTGAGTGCTCAAAGCCTGCCGAAAAGAGGCGAGAGAAGGCGAGGTGAATCTCCTCACCCTAATAGGGTCAAGCGAAAGGAATATGCTGTTGTGGCTGAGGGCCCTGCAACGCTCCTCAATTCGAGCGGCGGGAACGAGCGTATGAGTGAGTGGGCGAAAGGCGATCCGCTTAGAGTTCTTAATTCAACAGCGCAGTCACGGACAGTTGAATTTCACTCTCGTATAGATAAGGTTGGCGTGGCGAAAGTTGGACAGATCTAGGGAGCGACTCCGTGCCTCTTGTCTGTAGTGTTGAGATGCTACCGCTGCTGATTGGCTGTTTCCTGGTAGCTTGTGTGTAAACCGGCTTAAGACATACTCACGAGCAGATGGCACAGGTCAACGTATGAGAACTACTAGTACCTGCTGCAATGATATGGCTAATTTTATGGCATTGCTTCAATTACACGTTGCATTTGTTTACTTTGTCGTAGCTCCGTCGTTTGTTGTGGGTATCTCTTGCCACGCTTCGTGAAGAAATAAAACCATACACGTGGCTCACAGTCTTGCTACGAGCCTTCCCGCTGCTATATTACAACATAAATCTGTGATTTACTTGTACATAATGAACCTAGTCCTTGAAATCAGTTCGTAAAATCTGTGGTATTCATCTTCAATACTCCTTGAGGAGTGCTGCGACCTTCTGGCCTTCGTCAACCATGTCGATATCACCGTTCTCTGATGCGCTGCTCCTCTCCCCTCTCTCATTTCTTCGAGCAAGCCCGCCAGCCACCCTAATGCCCAATGTTTTCGACCTCGCAAGCTCATCAGCTAGCGGGCCATCTCGCGTCACGAGATTTGGCTGCACACTTTGCTGAGGGTTCTCTAAGGGCTCGAGCAGCCTTTGCAGCCGTTTATATCTCTCGAGTTTTCGTTTAAGAGCTTGCTGTTTTTCGCTGAGATCCTGCAAAAGGGCCAAGGCCTCTGCAAACTCTGTCGACTGCTCATCTTCGTCAAACATCGTCGAGAGCTTGTGGATATTACTGAAGATCAATATCAGTGGCAGTCTGACCAAGATAATTCAGAGCCATACTCTGCGTCCGCGAGATCGTCGCCAATTCTCAAAACACCATCGTCCCCAAGTTCGCCGCCCGCAAGATGGTCATCCGGCTCCGAAGAGTACCAAAATAACTGCTCAATCTGCGTAGCAACATTTGAGACTGCTACCCGGTCGAACACAGCGTTGTTATGTCGTCGTACGATTTGATTCGCTTGAATGTAGTCGGCATCAACATATTTTGACTCCAGTCCTTCATACACACCTTTAAGCATCACGTCCCTCAATTCATTGTCTGAAAATTCCGAGCGTTGTTTTGCCTTGTCGCTGAGTTTCAGCGGCTGCGAGAGAATCCGGATCTGCTGCCGCAGAAAGTTCGTTTTGAGCGCTGCAATTGTCTTTTCCCCAGTCATCGCGTCCTTCTCCGTGAGTATCGCTTGGACAAAATTCGAATTTGGTTTCAACGTTTCGTCCGTTATGGTGAAACCCGCATATTTACGCGTCGCGCATTGACGTGAATACGACACGTGACCTTAGAAGCAGGTCTGTATTTTTACTAATTTTCAAGCCCGAAATCATTAATCATTTTATATTCATGTTTCATGGGCAAATCCGTCGTACAAAGAGAGGGATCGTGTAAAAAATTCAAATTTATTTGCTATCAGCCGCAGAAATATGCCTTAGCTCACTTTTTTTTCATCATGATGAGCACCAACTGGACCTCCATATCTATGACCTCTACCCCTCCGAGAACATCCCGCATCTTTTGAACGTGGAGCTTTGAGATGTCTTGATTTGTGCCCGCAAGATCCGGGTTTGCTTCCCTCCATCTGATATATGGGCTCGCCGAGAGCATGCCCTGCTCAAGCCGATCGAGTTTCAGCGGATAAGACTTCAACAGTGCATTCCCATTCTCCTCGCAGAAAACAACACGTTTGAAGGATGAACTTTCGAAATCACAGTTTGGTGGCTCAATTGTCCACGGGAGCGGCAAGTCTTCATATTGCCCGTCGGCTAGAACGTTTGCTGGCATTTTGAATGGTTTTAGTGCAGTGTTAAGCTCGCTAAAAACCGCATTGATTTCAGTAGCATGAGGGCACGAGGAAGCTGGTGCAATATATTAGTCTCGCCAGCATCTCACAATCATTCCGCGGACAGAAAAGTACCTGCTTTGGCTGGCGCGCTGACCCAAGCCGCAATTGAGCCTCCGGGCTTGAGAACTTTAGCAGCAGCGCGATAAAAGGCCGGCAGATCAAACCAATGAATCTTGAATACGTCAGCAAAATCAATTTCAATCAAATAGATCTTATTCTTCGTGCATTGCGACTTGTGTAGTGTCCTTGACCTACCGACACGGCACAGGTGATCACATCAACGCTATCAGCTTCAAGGCCAGCATACTTGTCTAAAGATTCGGCAGCCCATATATCAAAGGCAATATTTCCATTTTTTTCGTCTGCCAGGATAGCCTGGGCCGCCTCAATCATGCCACTGCTGTTGTCAAGGCCGATGACTTTATCGAAATACCTGGCGAGGTCCCGAGTTACATTACCAGGCCCGCATCCAACATCAACAGCCAAGCCAGTGCCACCGTCATGATAACGAAGGATCTCTTCAAAAACAGCTGGTGGATACTGAATTCCCCTATTCTCTGCGTAGGCTTTGCCCTCTGCAACGGAAAACTTTGAGAATGTTGGGTCTCTTGCTGCCATGGATGAAACCACGAGAAGTGAGTGATGACTCAGAGTTAAAGTCTTATTCGAGTCAATTGATCATCTTGGAGATACGTGCGAATCTGAATGACATTTTATGCTCAAAATATTGCAGCCATGAGCGATGAGCGGTCTTCCTCTTTGGGATCCGGCACACACAACCTCGGTGACGATGGATTTGCAAGTAAAAAGCAATCGCCGCTTTCCAAAGTACGCAAATTTCGTATCCATTAGCGCCAATAAGGAAGTCGATGCAAGGCCCCAGTCAAAAAAAAACGTCCACTTTCATATCAAACTACTCAAAAGAGCATTCGGTGAGAAAGAAACCGCATTGTTGAATCTAACTTTATGGTCACGTTTCGAGGCTAACGAAGATGAGATCGCTCCGAACGCGGGGAGCTAGTTTTCAGCACTTAAATGTCGTATCTCTTGGATTGTGGTGGCTTGGACAGCACAAGATTGGTCTGAACATGGAGGTCCTCGAATCATGGATTTCAGTTTGACTCATAGAGATTCTGCGCATTTTGGTAGTTTCACCAAAGTGACACCGCCACCAACCGGAAAGGTTGACCACGCTGAGGGAGACCACCCTAAATGAAGCGGATAAGTAGGCATGTTATGCCTGGATTAATACGATTCAGAGATCAAGGACCCCATAGAAGAAATTTTTCTCGCTTTACCCAGATCATGGAGTCCGGCTCCAAGATTTCTCTTGACTCAACGGCGACCGCTGTGGCACTTCTTCTGCCTCCATCAGAGTCGACCAATATCGATTCCATAAGGCGCGTTCATGATCGTGCATTTCATAAATGGCCTCCTCATATTAATGTTCTTTATCCTTGCGTAAGGCCGGAGCAGCTGTCAATCGTCCTCCCGATTCTTCGCGAAGCCGTCAAGCAGATAGTCTTGCCTCATCGCAGCATGGTTCTTGATCGGGTCGGAACGTTTACTCATCGCAGGAACGCTACAGTGTTTCTCCAGCCAAGCGATGAATCTGAGGTTGCAATTTCGGAGCTTCGAAGTCGACTTGTGAAAGCTCTCGGTCTCAGCGATGATGTCGGAACCCACGATGGAATCTACCGTCCTCACTTGACCCTTGGACAAGCATCTCTCAACAGTAAATCACTTGAAAAATTCGTTGAAAAATGTGGTTCTACTGTTGGCGTAAGATGGGAAGCTTCGGAGCTGGCTGTCTTAAGGCGCAAACCAGCTGGCGAGATGGAGGTTGTTGACTACCTATCTCTTGAAAGCGACAACATTTCATCTGCGAACCAGGAAAAATCAGCCGAAAATTCAGAGAAAGTGAATTCGGTATGGTCAGAATGCTTTCACTACTCGTCCGAACACATGTGGACACGACATCAGACAACAGAAGCTGACAACACGTCAGAACGGTCAAGACCCTCAAGACTCTCTATTCTAAGCTATAACCTGCTCGCAGATACTTTCGGGTGCTCTTTTGATGATAGACTACCGTTGATTATAGAAGCTATTCAAAAAACGACCCGAAACGAGCTTGATGAAGTTCTCTGCCTTCAAGAGATTAGCAGCCACATGATGGTAAAAATATTAGGCCATCCCTTTTTTCAACAACGTTACCCGTTCTGCAGCCATGCTTCTTCTTCAACATTAGAAAACCATCTTAATCTTTTCACCCTATCAACAAGACCGTTTGACTTCATGTTCCATCATTTTGAAGAGCGTCACAAGTCTGCGCTGATCGTCAGACCGCGTTCTTCTATGTTTCAGATTGCAAACATCCATCTAACAGCTGCCCTTAAGGATGACATGGTGGCTGCAAAAAGAAGGCAACTTTCTTCCTTGACTGCATTCCTTAACGAAAATGCAAAGAACAGCGGCCGGTTGCCGGTAATTGCCGGTGATTTCAATTTGGCCAGCTCCTCAATAACCATCGACCTAGCTGTTAAAAAGGGCGACATCAGTCTCGCAACCTCGATTGTTACCCGAACTCTTGTGGATCCAGAGATGTGGAGCGATGCTTTTGACGTATTCTCGGATTCTAAGGAGGGTCCTCTGAGCGAAGATGACGGTGCGACATTTGATGTGCAGGTCAATCCACTGGCAGCGGAGTCGAATGCACCAGCAGATCAGAGACCGCAGCGATATGATCGCATTCTTTTTCGAAAAGTGGATTCGCTTCAAGTGGAGGACTTTTGTATATTTGGCCAACCGAACGAAGAAGGCCGGTGCGGAAGCGATCACTTTGGCATAGCCGCTGTACTACACGCGCCGTCCAAGAAAGCAGACGAAAACGAAACGACAGCACATGCGCGAGAGAGGCAACACATATCATACATTCAAGATGATAGGATTCTAGAACTCCAACTTCTACCTTTCTTGCCTTCTGAAGAAGATCATGAACTGCGGAAAAGATCAATTTCGAAGCTCACCAGAATCCTAAGAAGCGATGCTCGACTATCAGACGTTGCAGTTGTTCCATTAGGCTCATTTGCTTTAGGAACATATTTTGCTGACTCGGATGTTGATGTTCTAATCATCGGCTCATTACCTATATCTGCATTCTTCAACGTGTCTATCCTTAGGCTAAGTAATGTTGCCGAACGTTTTCGTGGTGTACATTACATCAATTCCCTTGTCCCAGTAATTGAAGTCGAGCTGGACAATATCAAGTTCGATATCCAGTACTGCCAAGCTCCGCAGATTTTAGAACAACAGTCAAGCAGCACTGACTTGGTTGATGAACTTTTCATAAATCAGCGGTGGGCACTCACTCTCCCTCCAGCAGCAATGCGGCCTCTGAACACTTTTCGGGACACAATGCACCTGTTACGCACTATAGACTATAAAGAAGCTTTCCAGCAGGCTCACAGATATCTATCGCTATATCTGCGCCGACGCGGATTGTACTCTGTGAAATTTGGATACCTCGGGGGTGTGCATCTTTCATTAATGCTGAATCACGTTATAAAGCGACTGGACCCTACAGTCGTTACATCAATAACTGCTGCAGGACTCGTGCGCACATTTGTCGAATACTACGCCAACTTTGCATGGAGCTCGGCTTCAATTTACGATCCAAATCACCCTCATCTCAACTACCGCCGAACAGTTCGGGAACCTATCGTCATTCTCGCAATTCATTCTCCAACAGCCCGGCTTAATGTTTCATCAAGCTGCTCGAAATTTTCAGCGTGTACTCTCTCAGCTGAATTTAAGCTTGCCGCTGAAAAGCTTAGATCGGCGGACTGGACGTGGATGCTTCGTTCACGTGATGCAGTACTTGATGACTTTGTTACAAAGTTCCGTTCCTTCATCACCATAACGATTGACATGTGGGATCTTCCCAAAGCCGGCATGAGCTTCCGTCGCGATATTTTTGGAAGCATTGAAAGTCGTATCCCCTCTATGATGGTCAACCTAAGTCGAATCACAGGACTTCATGGTCAGGCGTGGCCTTTCAGACTGAGCTCATTTCGTGATGAGGTTGAGACAGAAAAGCAAAGCAGATCATACTACATCATTGGCCTTCTTGTCTTACCGCACATTGACACAGTCGATCGGAAGCTATTGCAAAGCAAAGTAATACAAGCGTCGCAGGCGTTTGAGGCCATGATGCGACAAAGCGAGACATATAATGAGAACCACGTATGGATAAACGTAGAACCAGCAAGTCAAAAAAAACTGGCAGACATGAGACTTCATAACTAAGAAAAACCTTAATCATGATTTGGCCAGAATACGGTCGTTTGCAGCATAACCCGCAAAACACTTCCTGTTTCAAGACGTAAAGGGCTAGTCAAATGTCAGACTTTAAGGAGAGAAAGAAAAACTGTCCTCTTCCATCCGTAAGAAAGAGTATCTATCAACCCTTAACTTGAAGACTCATGTTACCCTCCTCAAATTTCCACATGCCCCCAAAGAAATCATGCTCTGCAACAACATCTTCCGGGTTAGTCTCGTAAAGCTTTAAAGTAGGGAAGCGTCGAATAACGGCGGCAAAAACGGTGTACAGTTCGGCATAAGCAAGATTCAGACCAACGCAGGCACGTGGGCCTCTCCCAAAAGCAATGTAGTAAGGTTCGAGACGCTCTTGAGCGTCAGGCTCGAGCCATCGCTCGGGCTTGAACGTACTTGGATCCTTGAAAATCTCGGGATCCCACAGCACATAATATGGAGACATTCCAATAGCGCACTGTTGCATGTCAGATTCAAATGACAATGGTTCCTTCGGGGCTGCGCGACTTACGCCTGCAGGAATGACCCAGTCCTTGTAGCGCATGCTCTCCTTTTTGTTAACTCTCGAAAGTCGCCCGTAAGCACCAACACCATGGCTGTGGACACGTCAGAATTCATCATCTCTTACTTGGGTGCATTGTTTGGCTTACCGGATACCTTCTTTGATCACGGCATGGAAGTATGGGAGCTTTTCGAGTTCACGATGATTGGGCATGTGGTCTGGATCTGGGATCGCCTCTTCCAGCTCCTTGTAAAGCTTCTTATGTATTTCCGGATTTTCTAAGACGCCGTACATCAAGTGGCTGAGAGCTGTACCGGTGGTCTCAAAACCTGCCGCCAAAATGTTGTTTCCGTCGATGGCCAAACGTTCAAAGGTCTTCTCCTCCGGAGGAACAGAATCGCTATGTGCAAGCTCCCAAAGGACTGTCTTTTGCTCCTTCTTTGCGATATCTTCTGGGTTCGATTCGAGCAATTCCTTTGTCCAACTATCAGTCTGCTTTTCCATGTCCAGAACTTCCAAAGCCTTGGGATTCGTGAGCGCAAGCAACCATCGTGGGGTCATTCGAAACATGTCCAGGAGGAATGGGAACTGACGAATCATGGGAGACATTTCCCATAGGCCGCGCCAAGCTGAGTAAAAGCTTCTCCCCCAATCTTCTCGATCCACCAGATGCAATTGCTTGCCAAAGAGATATTCGCAAATGATGTCTACCGTAAGACAACGGAAAGCAAAGAATACTGGGATAGGCTTGCCCTCTTCGATGCTCTGCTTCATACGGTCTGTTAGCCGGTCGGCCACTCTCTGTACCACGGGGTGAAATCGGAGGACTGCGGCTGGAGAGAAGAATGGATTAAGCGCTCCCCGCCGAATCTTGTGAACTTCATGCTTGATACATGGAAATGTCGCTTCTGGGTTGCCTAGCATTCCATAGTACCAATCGTATTTGTCAAGTCGGTTGCTCATGTTGTACAACTGAGCATAGTAGTCTGGGTCCTTGACATGCAACTCATTAGGGCCAATCCGTACAATTGGACCTGCGAAAATCAGCCACGGTTACGCAAAAAGGATGGTGCGGAACATGACGATGTTCGCCTGGCTGAATACCATATTTTTTGTGCAGCTCTTCAAGCTTGAACGTATATCTCCCTTTGTATCCAATACAGTCATAATAGCCCTCGTACCAGGTGGTCAGAGCCGCGAGTTTGGGGCCGGGGAATTTTGCCAATGGGTGAAACCATAGCCGGTAAACACATGTGCAAATTGCCCAAGAAAGGCCGCATAAGGGAACGACAGCTACGGTCGGGAGCGAGCGCAGCCACTCCATATCTCGTAATTGAAGGAATTGAGGCTGCGGCGATGGTGAAAATTGTGTGGCCAGCTATGACCCAAAAATTGATGCTTAAAGGATTGCAGTTCCAGGTCGGAGATGGATGACCAGTATCAAACACAATGGGGGCGCTTACGAGACCAATACAAGTTCGGTGAGAGGCAGTCGGAATGCAGCCGATAATGCATTTAACAATGCAATGTGCCTAAACACTGACCACCTGTTGGCTGCAGAAGGCATTGATTCGGTTTATCGCGTTTGCCGCTTGCGTTGCAGCGTGGGGTATCGGCTGTTATCCTTGTTGGCAGCCTGTCGATGTAGACGAAAAGTCCACCACACCGCATACCGAGACACAGGTCGCCAGCGACCAGGCTCTGCTGCTACCAAAAGACTTTCATCCTGTCAACTGATATTCAGACACACGGTCAAGCCAATGGACATTTTAATGAGCTTTCAAACACAACCGTCTACGCGGACCGAGCCGCCGGGGAAGCCGGGCCGCGGAGCCGTGGTTGCATCTCAGCGCATCCTCGACGACCTCGTTGATCCACGTCACTGGGATCATTGGCCGCGTCTCCTAGCGCTCAAAACCCAACGCGGCCCTTGCCGATTTTTAAACGATGTTCCAATTCTGCAAGAGATCAGACTCTGTGAGGCGCATGAATCACACGTTCGTCGGTGCGAGAAGGAGACAGAGCGGGATACCTGTCTCCAAACCACTGTGCTGGGACCAGGAAACATGTATATCTCTCTGCCATGATTGGGGACATCCAGCTTCTAGGATAACTTGCCGATTTCTCCATTGATTGTGGCCCAGCTCCGCTCCGTTGCAGTTTGGCCGCACTAGTTGAACCCCTCCTAATTTTCTGTCCGCCCTGAGAAAGTCTACCTACAACGATTGCCGCGAAACAAAATATGAGCGCAACTGAGAACTCGGCGGTGCCCGGTTCTTCTCAGCCTAGAGATGCACCAGGCCAGTCTGACGGAGCCCAGGCGGCAGCGCAATCCAACGCAAACGCCGACAATGTCATTGAAGCTGAAGAGGCAAGCGTTCTGTGATACGCCCCAGTGCATACATCGTTTCATAATTTAACTTTTGCGGCCACGCAGATTCATGATGTTGATGAGGCTGACACTGACTCTGCACTGGGAGAGGACACGTGAGGGTGCATGGCTCAAAGTGTGTGAGCCTAACGCTAACGTCGACCAGTCAGAGTTACACGACAAGCCTAAAGTCTGCAGCAACAAATTATATACGCGAGAACGGCAGAAGATATCACGCTCCCAAAGATTCAGGTGTGATGTGGTGCTCATGGCAAATCTCCGTCTGTATTAACAACAAGTTTGCACAGCTTACTTTTTACCAAACGACGAGGCACGTAGCGCATGAATATCATCGACATCGTCCGCTAATTGAGCATCAGGAAGAACTCGATCGATTAGATTTGTTTCATCACTGCTTGTTATTAAGGCAGGATGGCAAACTTCACTTTGCTCCAATCGGTGAAGACCCCCAGCGCATTCTAGACCTTGGTACCGGAACTGGGATATGGGCAATAGAAATGGGTAAATTCACCGTTCGAAAAAAAAATTACCTGGCTAACTTCCTCAAAGGGGACAAATATCCTTCCGCTGAGGTACAATCACTCTCCCATGTTTCCAGCTTAAAGTGTTTTTGAAAGAGAATCGAAGTTGAAATGTGACGCAGATTATCGGCAACGACATAAGCCCAGTCCAGCCCACCTCGTGAGTTGCTAAAGCACCGAGCACCTTACTTAGACTGATCGACTGCACAGCGTTCCCCCAAATGTGAGATTTGAAGTGGATGACATAGAAAGTGACTGGGTCTACTCAGCAAATTTCGACTACATTCACGGTCGCTATCTTACCGGCTCGATTAAAAACTGGCCACGCCTGCTGGAACAAGCATACCGGTGAGTCATTCACAACCTTTATGGTCTCCTCTCTAACCTGAGAGGATAAGTTTCGTAAAGCCAGGTGGCTGGGTGGAAATGCAGGACTTTGACATGATATTCTATACGAATGGCGGTGAATTTAAAGAAGGCTGTCCGGCCGATGTCTGGGGCAAGAGCGTTGCAAACGGTATTCAATCTTTGGGACTCGAACCCCATCCTGGACATCAGCTTGAGGACTGGATGAAAAAAGCAGGTTTTATCAATGTGAAAGCGCATTTGCTTCCTATGCCACTAGGTCCCTGGCCAAAAGACCCAAAGCTTGTATGTCCTTGCCATTAATTTATGGTTCGCTTCTTAACCTGGCTTCACAGAAAGAGGTTGGGACTTTTGATTTGCTGCAGTTTCTCGATGGCCTCGAAGCTATTTCCTTGCGGGTATTCACTTACGTCCACAAATGGGATCCGAAGGAAGTGCAAGTATTTCTGTCGCAGGTCAGGAAGGACATGCTCAACCCGAAGATGCAGATACAGCATGATTAGTAAGTTTATTTTTTTATTTTCATCTTGTGTGCCCTTGCTGAGCCTTGCTAGCTTTATTGTTTACGGACAGAGACCCCTCGAGCAGAAATAGAGATGTCTTAGAAGGCTCAAAAGAGCGTGAGGCAACTAGTACCCGTATGATGCAATGAATATGTCCATTTGAAAAGACTGCTGGTCTCGTTCAGCATTTTTCGTCGTCTATACGCATCTATTTTGTGGATAGTTACAAGTCGCAAAACCTATTTTCTGTGACTATATCAAGTGATCAAAATACATTCGCCGCTCAGTAAGCGCCGAAATTCATGCGTAATATTCTCCTATCAAAAGGCCGAATGGCAACTTCTTTATTTCTGGAAGGCAGTACTCATGTGTGGAACCTACAATTTTTTTGGCCACAGTATTGATTCCAAACACTATTATGAGACGGATGAGCTGTAGGCAAGAGTTCCTGACCTGTCGTTTTGTGAGCACAGCGAATCTCGACCCATAAACTTGTTCGAAGTGGAAAAGCCAGCCATAAGAGAAAGATTTGAGCTTCGAGCACGAATCACAAAATCCATAAGAAAAGTTAGAGCTGTCAATTGGGGATACTAGTTTCTACACAACATTCTGGTATTACAAGCACTATGAGCCTTCCTTTATCCTTATCGATTGGAACGACATGTTCATATCATCAAGGAAGTGCTTAGATGTCGAAGAAGCATCATCCTTTTCTCTCTCTTTCCCTCTCTCTCTCTTTCCCTCTCTCTCTCTTTCCCTCTCTCTCTCTTTCCCTCTCTCTCTCTTTCCCTCTCTCTCTCTTTCCCTCTCTCTCTCAAACCCTTGCTTGATTGATCTCGTTATCTTCACTTTCATCGTACGGGACATCACTAACAGGGGCATTTTGGTGCCATGGATCTCGACCCTTCCCACCTCCTTGATCATACATATAACGTGAGATGCATTTAGGTCTCCAGACCTCCTCCAAATCTTCCGATGATAGTTGCTCCCCCGCGAAGACTCCCCCCTGGCCGTGTCCAGGGAGTAAATTAGTGGCCACATAGGAATGTAGCAGAGCTCGTCATACTTTCACCACTCTTGACAACGAGTTGGACGGTTCCATCCTAGTCACCGGACTAGTTTTGCCGTTGCGAGCCAAATGCGGCGCAGATCATTATGAAAGGAAGAGCTATCGCGCTGAGAAGGTGAGTCGTAAGAGAACTCATCAAATAATCGCAGCATTTCCCACTCATGATTGCATAATTCTTCTAGAACGTGCCTAATTGCGTTCCAAATCACCTTTTCGAGGCGATTTAGTCTTTTGTATTCAATTTCGCCGGTCCAGCCGAAAATGCAGCGTCTGAGGACCTCGTGTTTCCGTAGCTCGATGCTTCGGCCACTAGAACTAAGCCCACTGGCCTCGAAGTACGGATATATAGCTGCATTAACGAATGAGAAAGGAAGATTCTAATCCTGACCACCGCTTAGATTCCACATAGCCAGATAATCATTTCCAAATAGAGATAGAGAAAGATGATTTCGATTAAATTCTACTATTGAAATGTCTGTGGTGTCCAAACCCAAATAGGCTGTGTAATTCAATGTCCGCTTTCGGCTTGCAACGTGATACGATTCTATTTGACGAAATGCGCCTAAGTGATACTGGGAGTCTACCTGGGGCTGTTGCCTAAAGGTCACTTCTAAGTCTATAGAGCGCAAGAATGATATATATCATTCTTTTATTATCTTCACTACAAGTTAAAATCGTTTGGTTTCACGCTCCTGTCCGCGAAGACGTACGTCAGCAGACCATAGCCTCCTTTGCTTCAAGTTTCGGATACCACAGTTCCTGCACATCTTTATAGTGACCAAATTGATAGAAAATGATTGAACATGCTTCTAAAGCAGTATTTTATGCCCTCCTCTGCCGCTACTATTGATTTCGGGGTCTCTAAGGAGCTCGTGCATAAGATTATGGATAGAGCATGTCAGAAGGCTTCGAAAAGCTGGGAGATTGGAGCTGCAACAGAAAGTTCACTTGAGCTGTATAATCCAGAGCTGTCAGTCTTTGGACTCAACCAGTTTCCAAGGAACAAGCTGCCTTGCGTCGACGCAATTGCAGTGCGGGGACTCTCGTATGTTAAAGATTTCATACTAACGGAAGGCGATATCCTTATTGACGGAAATGGTACGTTGTTTTGCAATACGTGGATCGATTCTTGCGTTTATCAAATTTTAGGTTCTATCAGAGATGAAGCATCACTTGGTGTCTATGCCGAATTGCGCGACGAGAATGATCGATTATATGAAAGCGCCTGCGATCGACAATATTATCATCTTAAACAGGCTCCAAAATGGCCAAACGGGGCAATCACTCATCGCTCAGAATATGCTGCTCTCTGGTCTGATTTCATCTATATGGTGCCACCATTCCTCGCATATCATGCAATAAGGAAGAACGATGTTGAGATCATGAGAGAAGCATATGATCAGTGTATGCTATACAACAGTGTCTTACAAATAACAGACCAAGATGACAGATTGTATGGAGCCTGGCGGCACATTCAATGGCCATTTCTCGAAGATCTACGGCCATGGGCAACAGGGAATGCTTGGGCTGTCCTTGGTTTGATACGTCCTTTCAGCAATAATGAAATGGCCGAACACCTCAAGTTGGAAAAACGAAAAAGAGTCTTTGGCTAGGTGCATAATGGATATCTTGGAAGCCTCTGGCCGAGCAGCTAATGCAAGTAAACCTAATCTCCTGAATAACATCATGGACGACCCGCAGAGGTTCCAAGACGTTGGGAGCACTGCAATGATGGCAGCCGCCACCTATCGAATGTCTATCCTCGCACCTTTGGCATTCACAAAGGCTCACTTGTCACTGGCAAATGAGTGGAGAATCGCCGTTCTTGCATATATTGACCAGGAGACAGGTCGTGTTAGTCCAACGCCTCAAGGCGGCTTGCCTGGGTGGGCTGATAATATCGCTAGTGAGGAGGGTAGCTCTCAGGGACATAGTTTCGTGGTAATGGCCTTGAGCGCTTATCGAGACTGGCTTTTTTATCAAGGCTCTCGATGACTGACTTAATATCCTTTCTAAATTTCTTTCGAACTCTACAGACGAGCCATCGAGCTATTCGCTAGCGCTTACTTTATCTGCTTGAATTAACTTAACTTAGCATCCATGACTAATATAAAGACTCTCTGTTCCGCTCCTTTCAATTTTGAAATACGATTCTAGTGTTGAAACCCAAGTCTCAAGCTCAGCTTTATCACTACAAATTTACATTAGGGTTTTTGCCCTTTGCACTGATGTAGCTTCCGAAATTAGCCCCCTAATTTCAGTACCAGCAGATAAAACGTGGAGTGATGGAAACATGGGTGAATAATCGGAAACTTCTGCTTATTTATTCGAACAATTCGATTTAGGTTTTGGTGCTTGACAATATGTAACGGCTTCATAGTCCTTTTTGAAGACTTGAAAGTTTCATCCTTAAGGTGTGATCTCCTTGGGCTAATCAAGTTCCCCACTCTCTAGACCTATGCCTATGCGTGAAAATAAGCTTCTCGTTTTCTGGTTTCCCTTGCTTCAAACAAGAAAACAAAAAGAAAATATCAATCTAAGTGTTTTGACGCTTGCCCCCATCGAGAAATCTGCGGCCGAGGATATGATCTGCCGAAGTGTACACGCTATTTCTCTATCAGCTTTGCGAAGCCTAGGAACAAACATTCCACGTTGTTTGTTTAATGCACTAAGATCGACAGTTCAAGCCTTGGATATGTATTCAAGTTGTGAGGAAATGTACGATTTAGCTTCTTCTTTTCACGTACAGGATTGCTGCCAGTATGAAGTTTTGTCAGCTTCAATGATTTCCGCTCAATTGTGGTGGCATTATCCCATCTGCCTAGGCTTAGTTGCAATCACTGCCTCTTTTACATTGTGCATTTGGAACGTATTTCAACGCTTCAAGCCGAGCTCGGAGACAGCATGGAAGAAAGAATACGATAAGAGCTTGAGAATTGATATCAAAATCCACATTAGGAACATGTCCTATAGGCAAAATTCTTCTACGAGTTTGTGTCATCAATGCCAAAATTTTATTAAAACGGTCTATTCTTGAAATTTATCATGACCATGAGATCCTATACAATTGTTAGTTATGAGGACTAATTCGATCTCTCTAGAAAGAATACTACTTACGCCAACATAATGCCTGCACCGGCAGCTACCGCCGCGAACTGCGTAATCATCTTCCTCATTTCTAACGCCTTATTCGGCCCAGTTTCCAGCATTTCCGGTATCACTGCGACAGTTCCGACATACAAAAAAGTCCCCGCAGTGAATGGTAAAAGAAGGTCTCCCCACTGCAGACTTGTACCCCAAAGACCTGGACCTTCACGTTTGACCGAGGCGCTATTGCCACCAAATTCCTGGACGGCAATGCCAATGCAAGTACCTAGAAGAGCACCCAGAGCAGTCACAAATTGTGAAAGCATGGCAGCTCGCTTGGAGAAGCCACTTTGGATGAGAAGCGCAAAATCCCCAACCTCATGTGGTATCTCGTGGAAAAAGACTGCCATAGTCGTGGTCGCACCAACCGTGGGCGAGGCATAGAAGGAAGAAGACATGGCCAAGCCGTCGGTGATGTTGTGTGTGAAGTCGGCAATTAAATTCAAATAAGCGGATAGCTTAATGGATTGCGATGCTTGCTTGGACTCTGACTTAGTAATTGCGCTGCCATTGACATGCTGTTTGCCTTTTCGGGATTTCGCTTTCCCTGATGGTGTCTTTTCTATACCTGTGCTCAAGCCATTTTCTTTTTCTTGGGAGGTATGATTATGACTATGGTCATGAGAATGACCCTCACCACCCGTGGCGATGCGCAGGCCCTTGTCCATAGCAACAAAGGTCATGAAGCCAATCATAATCGCAGCACCTAGTAGAAGGTTCTTATTTGGTTCTACCATAACGAACTTGACTTTGCCCGCCTCTTCCTCGCCCAAGAATATTTCCGGCAAGAGATGGAAGAGCGTGTCACCTAAGAGACCACCAACAGCAAACGCGACCATCACTGAGAGACTGTTCGGATCAACATTTGGAGGGCATAAAGCAAGGAGGAAGTTCGGCGGGCCTGAGATGTAGAGCGTTGCTAAGAGCGCATTGATTGCAGGGTGAGAGCTTGGAAAAATGAATTTAAATAGTGAGGTTGTCCATGATGGCGTCTCGGAAGCTACAGCTTCCTTGTGGAGATTAAGACTCTGTACCAATGGGCAGTTCTAGAGCAGCATTGATGAGCGATTGGGACCATTTCAATCATGCTTCAGCAGAGAGATAAATGACGCGAGCGGAAAGACGCTACTCAAAATAGAAAGGAAAAGATATACGAACCTGGATTTCCTCCTCAATCTCCTGCACTGAGAGCTGGCTTGCTTTCTTTGTGGACAGTCCATCGCAAACCTGGAGTAATAGTGCAGCCAGCAGAGTGACTTTCAAGGCAGCTTTCTTCGATACCGCCATCATGATGTTTATGTATCAATTTCAAAGCGCGTCTGAACTGTCATTCAGCTTAGGGGAGAGAGCACGTGCCAGATTGGGGCCTCAATGCGGAGATCGAATCATTCCGCGATTAGATAAGATCAAAAAAGTTTCGATATCTCGAACATCACAGGCACTGGAACATACATATGACATTTTCTTTGTTTGGGAAATAGCAGGCACAATGGCGAGACCAATGCAAAAGAGGAAAAATCGCTCAAGCATTCCAAAAAAGCGACAAAAGCCCAAGTCAAAGAAGCAGCTGCTAAGTAATCCCATCATTGCAGCGAACTGGTAAGTCAAATCTGGTCAAGCACAATTTGCGCGTGTTCTCATAGCAGGAAAGGAATTCAGAGGAAACACCTGCACAAAATTATCGTCGACTTGGGCTTGTTTCGAAGTTGAATAAATCCACTGGTGGAAAAGAACGAACTATAGCGACTCTTACCGCCGAATCCTCAGTCACAGCACCTCCTGATGACCCATTGGCGATTAATCCAGCAGAGAAGGCGCAAAAACCGGTAGCAGAAGAGGTCAAAATTGAGCGTGATCCTGAAACCGGCGCGATAGTTCGTGTGGTCGACAATACGAAGGAGAACCCCCTTCACGATCCACTCAACGATATTGAAGAGATGGAAGACATAGATTACAACGCACTGGGGAAGAGCATTGGCAAGTTGTCCAAATCGGGGGGAGTAGATACAGAGGTTACGAGGCAGCTAGAAGAATTTGCTGCTAGCGGGGTAAGAAGCAAACCAAGAGGACAGAGCGAAAGAGAACAAGAATGGATTGCGAGGCTGGTAGAGAAGCACGGCGATGATTACAAAGCAATGTTCTGGGATAAGGAGCTCAATGTCATGCAGCAGAGTGAGGGCGACATTAAGCGAAGAGTCAAAAAATGGAAGATGAGGCACGGATAAAGGAACAAGTATCTCATGATTATCATTCTCATTAACAACGCGTTACAATAGAGCCGATGAAAAGCGGGCAGGTAACTGGTCACAAAAATGGCGCTGACACAGTTCCATAATTACCCGTGACTTAAGGGTGAGTCTCGCGCGGCAAAGTGGTCGACAAGGTGAATTTATCACAAACATCAGGCGGTATTTGTTAGGGCCGAATAGTTGTTAACCGATGACATGTCAAGGTCCATCTCGTGACACGATCAGTCTCTATTTACTAGAAGATACTCCACAATCTTCGAGCATCTCTGTCATAGTGTTGCAGTTCTATCAAATCCTTGACTTTCACACCCAATAACTAGCGATCAATCCTTTGCTTCGACCAGTTTTTCCACGCTGCGCTGTGGCACCTAATACAGCCGGGGTATCCACATAATAAATATTGTAATACTGTGTGCTGCGGTTTTATGTGTGGCAATCTGTCCATTAAAGTAATTCGCTTGAAAATCCCGAGTTCCAACTCGTGAAAATGGCTGCTACAGCTTTCGCCATACCCAATATCTTGGGGCCGCTGCTTCTCAAACCTGCTGAGACATCAACTGAGTCGAGCGAAAGAACCAGTAAGCATGAAAATGGCGGAAAGGCATTCGCGAAGACCTATAAAATGATGAAGCATATTCGATCGAGGATGTGGTTGAAGACTACTGAAAATAAACACATTTCACAGCCTATTCTGAGGGTTCAAGCTTCCCATGCCTCTCAAAACAATATGGCTCAATCAGGGACGAAAGCAACGCCGCTAAGAATGCACCAGTCAGAGGCAATTATGGAAAATGCCAATTCTCTCGAACCGATTTCATCGAATCCTATAACTCTAGCAGACAATTTAAACCCATGTGCTGGGCACGATTGTATCCTTAGCTCGTGCACCCATCCCACGGAGGCTACAGATGCTTTGATATTGACGCATACCAAATCAAAATATATGGCGAATAGCAAGAGAGATCAAATGGAATGTCCAGAAGGTACTAATCACCCCGAACGAAAGGCATGCAATAATTTCGATCCCTTAAGCGGTAGATTACTTAAACCAATTCCAAAATCAACTGAGATTGCGTATAAGTCGCCGAAGAGCCTTCAATGCAGGTCGAATGATCTGCCATCCAGGTTGCCTACAACAGAACATTCAGAGAGAGCATGGAACATTGCCTCAAGTAAAAACCTTCAACCTGTATGGATCCCACGTCCTCCCACAGATCCGGCGACATCGATGACTCCAGATGCTGTAGTGAGGCCCGAATCCGCGAATTCTATTCCTGATCCTTCAACCGGTGTAGCGGCCAGCAGTGTACTCATTGGATGCTTGCAAACAGAGGTGCCGCCGCTTCCGCGCAAGAGTTCGCTAAGAAAGCGAAACGTACAGACTGGTGACAGAAGTGTTAACATTCGCTCTCCATTCTCGAGATCTCCGGTTCGATATATTTCCCATTGGAGCAACTCATCCTCGGAGAGTCCCCATGAATACTCGAGCTCATTTATAATCCAAGATTCTATTTTGCGAGACGAGGGTGTTAACGTCACGAATCCTGGCTCGGCAACCTTGCCTGCTACAAAAGCCACGCTCCAAGGTCTTCCACAAGCCTCGGCAGCATTTAAAGTTAAAAAAAATAACACAAGACTTACAGAGGATCAATATAGCCCTCTGAGAGAAACAGATCTTACCGCTTCAACTTCTCCGCAACCAACCAGGCGCGAACAATATTGTCGAATACGTAGCGTCAAGAATGATGAAAGGCAATCAGACGCATCTGCAAATGCCCTCTTTCCAGAGGTGAACTTCGCCAACTCGCGAAAGCTCGCACATCTTGAACACTCAGCGATGAGACCTCAGCAAACTTCTATGAATTTAAGCCAGATAGTTGTGCCTAAGTTACCAGTTTCGGACCAGAATTACATATCAAGGAAAAATGCTCTTCATTATGAATCACAAGCATTTCAGTCCAATTTATCCACTCCCCCAAGTCCCAAATCAATGATGTGTACGTCATACCCTCCGATGAAGCCAAGCTGTACAGCTAGAGATGATCTCTTACAAGAGAAGATACCGATCATTATCGGCAAGGACTTTGCCTCGAGCCAAGCGCTCCGTGTTTACCTTCCAAGTCGTATGCTCCAGCAGAACTCAAAGTTTCTCAGTACTGTTATTGACGTTACGAGGCACGTTCCTTTTTCCCAAAGAAAGCCCGTAAGGCTTCCCGATATTAACCCCATAATATTCAGGCTGTGGTTACGGTGGATTCACTTCCATGATCTCCAAATACCAGATAGAGACGAAAAATATCATCACAATCGTGAGCCAGGAATTATTATGCTGCTGGAAGCCTGGCGACTTGGCAAAATGCTCATCGACTCTACCTTTCAAGATGCATGCACAGACAACATTGTCCGACTGACCAATTCCATCTACCCACCAGATTTGACACATGTCAAGACAGTGTACGACATGACGAATCATGGATCCGGACTGAGAAGATTGTTCCTCGCGATGATGTGCGAAGAAAAGTTGCCAACAGCATGGCGAAGAAACGACCAGATTGCAATACGAAAGGTCGGGGAGGCCGCCTTCGCTGATTACAAGACTGAGAGAAAGGAAAATGGTAAGATGTGGGATAAAAGACGACAAAAAGGGGGGAAATATAGTTGGCGGAGTGGTGGCTGTCGATTTCATGAACATGACGCTTCTGAAAACTATATATGCAGTTGGCGGTTGAGAAAGAGTGGGTTTGATAGTGATTGAGAATTTCAAAAAAAAAAAAAAAAAAAAAAAAAAAAAAAAACCTAGTGTAGAAAGAGCAACATGAAGAGAGTGGTTCTAGCGTGACATGAATTTTGCAATACCCAGTTTTTCAAGATTCTGTAAAGTCGATCCCTCTTCGATAAGGGTTATGCACTGCCCTTTAAACGAGTACAATATCGCGTTGTCGCACTGAACCCAGGTCTAGGGGGTCATTGTCATCCAGAACCTCCCCCCTCATGACGCCGTGCACGTAAGCCGGTCCAACAAGCTTGTAGCTGCTTCTTTCTGTACTTATGGCATCTCGCAGACAGAAGGGTGTCTTGACGCCCTGGAATACCGTAACTAGATCACCCTCGACTAACAACGGGGGTCCAATGCCCAAAAACCCTTTCTCGGTGACGAACATCCGTCTATTGCTAGCAACAAGACTGAACAAAACCTCATAATCGCGGGCATATGAAAGGAGCTCGGTCATCTCCTCTGACGCAGCTACGTTTGACTGAGATGTTTGTGTGCCGCGCTTCCGAGCGAAAGCAATGTATTTTAGATAGCCGTCCACGAAAGCACGATGTTTTTCCAGATTTTCAGCATCATCCGCTTTTCTCTCTTGATCGTTTGGCCAGCGTCCAGCGATCAATGTGACCGTCATCACATCGCGTCGATGCAAACCTTCGGGGTATCGGCTCTGAATTTTTTCAAAATCTTTCCAAAGCCATTCTAAAGCCGGAATACGATCGTGATTTTCAACCAGCATATCTATTGCGACGTCTTTGGGAAGAATCATCTCACTCACCCAGGTCACTTTGTCGAATACGGCGCCGACCAGCGTCAGAGTCTTCTTTTCCATGTCCACGTCTACCTTTGGCACACGTTCTTCAATACCTCCAGCATAATGCCAATGTCCAGGAGCACACATCCAATTGACCTGGAGGCCCAATTCCCAGCGTATAACCCACGTTGGTAAGTTCTCGTTTAAGTCTCTCGGCTTCTTCTTTCCCATTCCTGCAGCGACAGCCAAAGGCAAGCCTGGATTTGGCTCCAATCCAAGCAGTCGAACCATAGCGTCAAAGTATACTTCGTTGACATCCTTCACGTAATCTACTTTCACAAATGGCGCCCCGTCTTGGTTCGCAACTGGATGTCCCAAGAAAGCATAAATGAGATCACGATTGTCGGTAACTCCGCGCCGCGAACCTTGTATGAATAGTCCACTGAGTGTTGGACGAGCAGACACTCGCTTCCAATGGTCGCAAACTCCGGGGAACAACTGCTCACGCCATGAATCTTGATTTTCGTAGTAGTTGAATATACCAACGAATGCATCGTGCAGTATCCAGGACATGGGGTGAAAGCGAAACAAATGCTGGCCTAGTAGCATGAACTCATTTAGATTGATAACAGCAGCGAAAGGAATCTCCGCATCTCCCCAGTGCATTATCGCCTCTCGGGCCACACCTACTTCCTGAATCACCCATACGCGGTTAAACCATGGCAATTGCAGAAACTGCTCATACAGCAACCACTTGTCACGATCCTTACTGATTGGGTTATCATCATCTGGCAGAGTTCTAACAGCCGTGATGGAACCATAGCGCATAATCAAGTCTCTCGAAATCGACACGTTCTCTAGAATGAAGTCCACAGTTTCTTGAGCGACTCCAAGCGTATCAAGCCCTAGCCAGACCCGGACGCTGGCAGCACCTTCGTAGATTTTGCTCATAAGCTGAACTTGCACCGCTTTCTCTGGAGGGTACAATTGTTGAATACATATTGCGTCGGCCCAAAGTATACGCTTCTTTCGTTCATCCCTAAAATTATGAAGGGCTTCCCAGAGACTAACAGTAATACTGAGACGCTCATTGTCGATGAAAATGTCTCGTTGCGAGGCTTGATCACCCCAAACGTAAGATATTGCGTCGTAGGTCTTCCAAGCTGCTTCTAGTGACACAAGATTCAGGTTACCGGATATGGGATCTTCTGCCTTGCCTGGTAGAAGCTCTAGTATCCGAATGAATTCCCCTTCTGGAAGGGGTTTGTAGCTGTAGTCCGGAATTAGTGCAACATTCGACTGTTCAAAAAAAGCCATAACCACATATGAAATTAGAGATTCGGTCTGTTCGCTTGTTACATGAAGTAGAAAGAATTTTTAAACGCGAGCAACATAATGAAGACAGAACGCAGGACTGTTGACTGCAGGCTTATTGAGATACACATGCATGACAAGGATCAGATCCTAGGAAACTGTTGTTGTGGCCATTGGGAGTCGACTTACTGTGGTTCACCTCGTTCCGAATGCATGACTAGTGGTCCATGCCCACGGAAGCGAGCTGACGAGCTTTGTCGCTATTGAATGAAGACACCGATCACAGGGGCAACTTACTCAGGCTTAAGCAATGGTGGGCTGACAATTGAATACCTGAGTCGACGCTTTTAGACAAGACCTATACGAGGGTTCGTGCTTAAACCCATGTATCAAAGACAGTGCATGAAAAGAAATGAAAAGCCTTTGGTTTTGAAAGCAGCCTTTGGTGTTAAGAGAAGCGTGGAGATGGAAATAAGCGCAGCGGAAGCGCGCCGGGCCGAGAACGCTACGGAACCGCGGACTTACAACGATGATCTTTAACTGCTTGGAATGCTCTCAGATCATCATTTCAGACCAACTTCAACGGACCGCCTTTAGCATCGAACACCTCTCTTACTTGAAACGATAGCAATTCCATATGCAAGCCCAATACAAAGGGCACCAAGTTGTCATTTCGAAGGACGCGACTGTATACACGGAGGTTTAAGACGGCATACATAATAAACAACATATGAACAGTTAAATCGTGGTGATCCTTTGACTAGGGACTTCTACTAACTATAGCCCAGTGAAACTGATATGCGAACCTTTTTTTTTTTTTTAAAAAAAAAAAAAAAAAAAAAAAAAAAAAAAAAAAAAAAGAAGATGATGATGATGATGAATTCACCGAAGCGACGAATCTTCCCCGGTATAATCGATATAATTTGCTGAAGACGTTTTTAACGAGTCGACATATTCATGGACAGCATTGCAAATGCCTCGGAAATCGCTGTCAGCTCGTGACCCTCCTCATAGCAAATCGAGCTCGGCATTCAAACTCCTCATGTTTCTTTTCGTGCTCTCGAGAGAGCAAGAGATATGCTTGATCAGTGCCGCCTATCTGTACCGTACTTGGTCCGCTAGCAACACACTGACAGCAAGCTACTTAACAGAAATTGCGCAGGTACGAACTGTGAACGTCCCTCTTACAGTAGCTTGCACCGATTTCGCGAGCAACTTGCAAATTTACGTCGATATGAGGGCACTTAGGATCGTACAGTTAAAATCATGAACGAAGATGCAATGAATCAAATGCTGTCATGGTTTTCCCTGCCATGGCTGGATGGACTCCCTCCTTGTACCGGTCTTTATTTTTTTTTTTGATTTTTCAATGATTTCATTAAAACCAATACTAATTCCTTCATAACTGTACTAGATATGTTATTGACCAAGCCCGGAGAGCTATGCCACTTGCTTGATTGAATGGTGAAAAGTGCTCTTCTATATCGCAACAACGGAGCCTTCAGAGTCTAGGTTTGACCTCTTGAAGTGAGCCACGATCACCTTTCTTCGGGTAAAGAAGTTGGATCCAACTCTTGTCGTCTGCAGAAAGGTCGTTATTCACTGGATACGGCAACACGGCCTTCCCAACGACCTCCTTCAACTTTGGGTCGTTGCTTGCCAGGACCTGCTCGGGGAAAGAATACATCATGATAGAGTTGAAGTCGAACTTGAGCGTTCCCACCACGCCCTTGGCGACGTTGATGACGTTAAAGTTGACGTCGTCTTCGCTCCAGCCCTGATCCGACTTGTAAAACCTGTACAAGTCGTCGTTGCTCTTGAACTTTATCGGTCGATCAGGCCTTAGATGCTCATGCACCAGCCCAATCGCGTGTCCAAACTCATGAAGGACGGTGCCATACCCGTACTGGCCCTTACCCATCTTCTGCGGATTCACATCAATCGGATCAAGGTTCATAGTGGCCTCATCAAGTCCCAGAGTATGCACTTTGCCATTGTTGTCGGTCCACGAACGATTTGTCCCAAGCATGGACCAATGGCCGTCGTCCTTCGTCTTCTTAATGCGTATGTCCGAGGACTTGACCGGTACTTTGTCGTCCACAAAATTGAAGGTGATATTGGCGTACTTCTCCCATTCTTTGGCGACTTTCGCGATTAGTGCGTTGATGGGTGCATCACCGTCAAGAAAGCGAACGTTAATTACTGTGCCAACTTGCCATGCCAAGTTCTTTTCTGCCGCCATCATGGGAGGACCATTAGGATCCACATCCTCATACACCTTGCTCTCGTCTGTGTGACACCATCTTCGGAGAACGACATCTTCTTTGACTGTAGACATTTCGCTTGATTGCTTATTCTAGAATTGAAAGGCTTCGCTTCTGCAATATGGTATTCAAATGGAAGGGTAGGACTGATTGCTGAAGCGATGCCATGTTCACAAATAGCATAATAATGTTGTAGATATACCATTTAACAATCTCAAACATCTCTCAGCTCATACCTTGGCCAAGATCACGCTGCAGAAGAGCTGAGATGTTTCCGCATTGCTCTTGCAGCGAGGCTGATTCTAGAACCCGTTCATTTTGCATGGGTTCTTCCACTTACAGGTCGTCTTTTGGCCGCCCTTTCACCATTTTACAGCCTTCCTGGGCTGCGAAAGGTCACAAGACAAAGATTTCTCCTCAGTCTGTGAGCAATGCGATAAGGGAGCTGAAACGTAGCCCGGACAGAGCTGAAATAGATGTTGGCACGTGCCTGCAAGTCAGCCTTTGCCTTCATACACCATCAGCTATATCTTTGGCGATCCTTTTCCCCGATACGTAGGACGAGATATCAAAGAAAAGGCAAATTTATTTAAACGCTTTCATTGGATGAGAACTGGGCACTGAGCCCGCGTTCATGGCCACACAGAGGATTGATAATCCCGAAGCAGGGTCTAGATCTCCAACATAGCTGCTTCCTAGCCGTCTGGCCGTGGTTCTGCCTATCTTGGTATTTGCAAGCATATGAAGCTCTTCTCCAAAACACCGCCATTGATTCGCGCGTAGAATGGCAATGGATTGTCAAAAAAGTAGGGAGGATTCATTGCAGCTAACTCCAAGACCTTGACATCATGATGCAATGCGTCTACCAGAAGAAGGCAACTCTTCAAACGGATGGAAAGACTGCCGTGTGCCTCAATTATGGGTTAAATGAGGTAGATCGTGCGTTTTTGAAGCTCCAGAGGCCCGTAGATAACCATAACGAGCAAGAAGGTCCCAGAAGGTAAGAATTCACTGTTACCAACGAAAAGGTGTATACGGTGAAGAGTCCGCTTTTGCCAAGGTAAATCAGGTCATTTCAATGGCAAATTGAACACCTACGGTTAGTTTATTGTATCGTTCTCAAACAATATGTACGATGCGGCACGCTGGAAATCGAGCAATGGAATAAGTCTTACGGGCCGATGACACGCTCTCACTGTTTCGATCGTGTCGATCGAGCTGTGATGATGTACGTACAGTGGCGAAATGCCCTTTTAAAAAAAAAATAAAAAAAAAAGAAAGAAAAAAAAAGAAAAAAACAGAAGTTTCTCCTCTAAACACGAGGCCGTAGTCTCGAGCAAAGGCACACACGCGCGAAATATCTCAACGATGTGGCGGACAGCGAAGGCGTCCGACAAAAGCTTTCAATCCATCCTGGACACGCTGTTTCGGGAGCAATATTCTCCGCACTCCTGCACACGAGCGAAGGGGGCCGATAAGCCGTCGATCAGTTCCAGCACTGATTGGAGGGAGCGAAGCTGGCGACGCATTCCTGCTCGGCGGTCTCGAACAATGACGCGCTATTGAGATCATTGCGACACCTCGTCGAGCGTGTTTGAATAAAAACCCGCCGGAAGGACGACTTCCCGCACTCCGCCCAACCATCTGCATAGCAGTTCGGATTCAAACCTTCGTCAAAATCAAATAACAAGAAAGAAGAAAAGAAAAGGGAAAAAAAGGTCACGAGCGAATCAAAGCCCTCATGGCGGGAGTCAAGGATAAGATCGAGGAGTGCGTCTCCTCTGAAGGCGGTACGCCTCACCCCTGTTCGGCGGTAAAGTGTAGCCTCGAATCATGAACTGACTTGGAGCAAGGTCCCAAGCACCCAGTTGCAGACTCGCAGCGTCAAAAACAGATGGACCCTTCGAAGATGGAAAACGAGCTCGAGTTAAGAAAGGACAGCAAGCAGACGGACAAGATGAATGAACCGTCTGACGTTGCGGGAAGACACGACAAGGGAATGGCGTTCACGGATAAGCTCGTGCCTGGTGGCAGTGGGTGAACTTCGGACCGTAAAGACTGCCTTCAAAATGATCGATGGAGGCTTTTCAAAGGACACTGTTCGAATAGGACAGAGTCATATGTACATTGGATGGTGGCCGATGTGGCTGACACTGTACATCACGGCAGTCTATGGAAAGAATAAAGTCAGTCTGATGATATACCAGACGCACTGTCTATACCCAAATAACTCCATGCGACGCGCTCGTCTCGACGGCGCCTTTCGCTATTTAGTAGATGAAAAAAAAAATACTGTGCAAAACAACCTCCCAGATGCAAGCCCCAGAAAAGAACGCTGGCAAAGTGGCGCGCACTCGGGACGTAGCGCAGCGGCAAAAGTCTAGTCATCAAAGTCATCGCCAATGTCGCTCTCCGCCACATCGGCCTGCTCAATCTTCTTCCTGCGCTCCTCATCCATCTCCTTAAACGTCGCCCAACTGAGCACAACGAACGCAGCAATGATCAGCAGCCCGCCGGCGATGGAACTGCCCGTGAGTGGCGAGTATAGCGGGGGCGGAAGAAGCTGGTCAATGATTGCGACGATGAAGATCGTCAGCAGTGCAGCAACGGAGCTCAGCACTGGGCTCGTGAGCGAGATCAAGACGAGGAAGGAGCCAGAGAAGACGGCGTTGGAGAGCACGGACACGGCCATCATCCAGGCGGCCTCGCCGTGAGGAAGCTCAAATTTCTCCCAGCCCATGACGTGTAGGATCGGGAGCGGAATCCAGAGGACGGTCAGTGTGAACATGCCCATCATGCTACCGAACGCATTTGCGAAGATCATGCCTCGGCCAGGCGAGCACTCTTCTGGCGGGCACGCCACCTTCTTGTAAAGGACCTCGTAAAAGCCATATAGAACGCTTCCGATGCCGATGATGACGTTCCCGATGAACTGGTATGGATGCTCTCCATCTTCGTTACTCTTGTCGTGGTCAGGCCCGCCAGCGCCGCCGCCAGACTTGCTGCCGTGCTTGGGCGTGTGTGATGTACCCCCATAGGCAACTACCAGGACGCCTGCGATCGCGACAGCGACAGCGAGGACTTTGGACAGTCTGACCTTCTCGTGCAACAACGGGACGGAGAAAGCGTACGCGAAAAACGCAGAACAATTATAGATGGCGGTGAGGTCGCTTGCTGTGGTCAGATTCACGGCGATGTACCAGCTAATGCCAGCGCAGGTAAGAGCGCAGGTCACGAACGCGGTCGTGCGCATCATGAAAGGCCAAGGGTTTTCGGTCCGCTGCTTGACAGCCGGGTGCACAGTCTGGTAGCGCACCATCTGCGCGGTCTGCGTGAGAATCTCCTTGTGCCGCCGCCAGAAGACATCCCATGGCTGGTTCCACTTCTGGATCCGGAGGATAAGAACCGTCATGGGCCATAGGAGTGACCACGAGCCGTGTGTAAAGTATCTGCATCCCTCGTTAACATCTCCATTGCTCTCAAGATGAATGAGCAGAAGCACGACTCACAGCATGCAGTATGCCTTCTCCCAATGCAGCTGAGACTGTATGTAGACGGCCGTCTCGGTCTGGACGGCGAAACTGACCAGACTCAAGATCAAGAAGAACCCCGCGTAAGTGTACCTCTTCCTTGTTGCCTTCTTGGCCTCTAGTTCTGGATCCCTCTCGTGAAATTTGGTCGTGCTCCTCCGGCTCGGCGGCGGCCGCGGTGGTGAATCGTAGCCCGGATGTTGCTCGCCGTCCTTGGTAGCCAGAAGAGGCTCGTGGGACTTTCCGTCATGGTAGCGATCCAGGCTGGATCGCAGATCGGAGGGCATGTCGTCGGAGCGGTGTCCGCGGTCTCTCTGCAGCTATGCAAGCAGACGTCGACGTCGTCTTCGACCTCTTCGATGCTATGTTGTCGTGACAAGGCTTTGCTCCGTACGGCAGAGGACGGGTATCCAGCGCCGCTTGCGTGGGTAAGCGCAGCGGGCGGATGTGACTGGCACGGTAGCTTGCGCCGTCTTGACGGTTGGATCTGAGTTTGGGCGTCAAGAAACGGCCTGAGAGATCGAGCACAGGGAGGACGCAGAAGGCGTGGATACGATTCCAGCGGCGAAGGAATGTACACAGGACGGACCCGGCGAAGACGTCGGTCTGCATGCAAGCTGGACGAAAAGAAGCCTGCTCTTCAATCCAGACAGACGGCGAGGCGGGCACAGCAGCAGCATGCAAGTCGGATCGCCAAGTTCAAGTCGCGTGTCGGGTCTGTCTTTTGCGTGATCGTTGCAGGTACACGGCGCCGGTAACGTGGTCGAGGACCCTGAAGCAGCGCCCAAAGCGCGCACATGCGGCTGCGCCTTGCTCACGACGTCGCCACGGCACAGGCACGGCAGACAACAAGAAGGAAAAGGAGAGCAAGCGTCACAAATCGGAGCGCCTGATGCTGGTCGTCTCGCCGGCATCACGCACGGGAGGCAGCTGTGGCACGCACACATCTCTTGTTCTGAAATAGCTCACATGTGGACAGCCCAGGTCCAACGCGGCGGCGCAGAGGCAGCCGGCGCCGCAGGGCTAAAGCGCCGTCGCCGTGCCCAGACCCGCTGCCCCAGAGTCCACAGAGTCGGCATCGCCAACACGATCGTCGCCGTCGTGCTCGTCGCTCCTCTTCAGATATCTCCCCAGCGCCATCATCGGAAAGTAGTGACGGTACAAGTCGTAGCCAAAGTAAAAGTGTCCCGGAAATCCCGTCCCAGTGTATGCCATTTCCGGCCACGACGCTCCGCCGCCGTCGCCGCACGCCTCCGTCTGAGATGTGAGCAACCAGTGGATCCCCTTCGCGACGGATTCGTCATCAGAAGAGAGATGCGATAGCAGCCCCATCAGTGCCCACGCCGTCTGCGAGGCGCTTGAAACACCGCGCCCAGCCAGGCGGCTGTCCTTGTAGCTCATCAGGTCCTCGCCCCATCCTCCGTCTGCGTTCTGCGCCGTCTTGATCCATTCGACGGCGGCGCCGACCATGTCTCGCACGTCGTCTCGGTCGATGACGAATCTTTGGAGACCGCACAGGACTGCGCTTGTGCCGTAGAGGTAGTTGCTGCCCCACCGACCAAACCACGAGCCGTCTGTCTCCTGCTGACGGCACAGAAACGCGATGCCGCGGTCACACGCAGCATCCATCCGATCAAGCGCCGGCAGACTAGAGTCGAGCTCCCGGCATATGTCCATCGCCAAACCAAACGCTTCGAGCACTCGCCCAGTGATGTCGGCTGTTGGCGGGTCACACAGCGCGTCCATGTCGCTAAAAGGGATCTTGTTCAGCCACAGCTTGTCATTGTTCGTGTCAAAAGCAGCCCAGCCGCCGCTCTTGCTTTGCATTCCCAAGATCCAATTTATCGCGTCGAGGACGGTGTTGGAGTGTACGAATCGTGCGTTGTACTTGAGCAACGCCAAGACTGTCGCCGCCGTGTCGTCAACGTCGGGATACCAGGAGTTGTTGTACTCGAATGAAAACCCGCCCGGCCTTAGCTGCGGATTGTAGATGCGCCAATCTCCATGCTCGACTAGCTGCTGTCTTTTGGTAACCCACTCCACGCACCGATGAAGGCGCTTTGGTGCCGCCGATGCTGTTTCGCACAACGAAGTAATCATCAACACCGTGTCCCAGTGAGGGGACACGCAAGCCTGGACTCGCCTTCCCGCTTCATCCTCATACGCGAAACGTTCGATAGCGGTCAGTCCTCTGTCAATGACAGGATCGACGATGCTGTACCCTTCTAGCAGCAACGCTTGCACACTACATATCATGGGCATTACAATGCCGGCCCAATCCCCCTGAGACTCTTGATGTTCTATGATCCAGTCAACACACCTCTTCCTGGCGAGACGTCGAAGCGGCAGGATGTGATAGCAAGTTAACCATGACAGGATCCTGTCTCCTATCGCGAACAGAAGAGATGTAACATCTCGATTCCACAGCTCTGATATCGGAGGCGAATATGGGACACTCTTGCTTTCTGGATCCAGCCAGATCTCGTCAAGCCATGACTGCTGTTCGGCGCCAACACCAGGTATCCGGTAAATAGGTTTGTGATGTCGAATCAAGAGCAGTGGGATGACAGTACTGCGCGCCCATGAAGCTAGTTTGTATACGTTCAACGGGCACCATGCCGGCAGCAAGATTGCCTCAGGAGGCAAATTCGGGACAGCGGACCACGGGAAAAGACCGAACATGGCAAGAAAAATGCGCGTGAAGACACGAACCTTAGCCACGCCGCCTTTGGATAGGATGAATGCTCTGGCTCGCTGCATCGTCTCGCACGCAACGGACAAACCGCACATCTTCAGCGCCAGGTATGCCTCGCAGCTAGTCGATACGTCCCCTGGATAGGACGGTGCAAGTCCCCACGAGCCATCTGGATTCTGCTGGGACTGGATGAAGCGTTGGAACGGTGCGTACCCGCCTGGAGGTGGCTTGCCTAAAGACGCGTAGAAAAAGATATGCTCTGCGGTCACGGTCACGTTCGCGCGAATCTCTGCGCACCAGTGGCCATCCGCGTGCATCACGTTCCAGGCGCGCTCGGCGGCGAGCCGTATGGCGGTCCTAACCTTGGGCCGTAGATTTGCACGATCCATATAGGAGCATAGGTTTGCTGTGGAGATTTCCAAAGGATGCTTCACATTCCCTCAGGCCGTTGGTGCCAGTTGCCCTATTTTATGACGACAATCGCTACACCCGCGTACCCAGCCTGCTGATACTGCCTATCCTCGAATCACATCACCTCTACCGTCTCCGCTCCAATGAGAAACACCATCAGGGCAGCTTCTGGGCCGACTCGCCGCTTGTGATACTGTAGGAGACAACGCTACTGGGCTATTAAAACATGACCGTCGTCGCGAAAGACGCAACTCGTCCGCAGCCTTCTTTGATGGGGGAAGTCTTCAGGTCATATGCCCCGCCTGACGAGCCCGAAGGATTCTCCATGCAAGTTCTGATGGGCTCCCAACTCGTAAAACGGAATTCTTCTCGAAACCTACGCCGTCAACTCGCCGTCCCGAATCTGACACCGTCAGAGGCTTCGCGTGCAGTCCGACAGGTGCCATACTTTGACGGCCGTAGACGGTCTCGTGCTTCCCGTTCGCGAGCACAAAGCCCCAGCGAATGGTGCGGGTTTTCTCCAAGTTGGTGCGGCGAAGCTATGCGCACGTGAGAATGACCTTCACCACGTTGCTCAAAGTTTGCGAGTGTGTCGGCGCATGGATTCCAGATACGGCATTGCAGACCCCAGATGATCAAGGCCTCCGTACGTCTCGACGCTCCCAGGCTTCACACGGGTATCCGATTCCAAGGTGAGCCGAGCTAGGAACGTAAACGCCCCGAGAATGAGCCACACGTCTCAGCAGTGACAGGATCCTTTGCCGCAACCAAGGCAATGAGAACGGGCTTCGAGCTCTATTCGTCAACGAGTCCATTTTCTTTCCGTTTGAGCACATTGCTCGCATGAGCTCCAGAGTTCCGTTTCCGCTCTGGCGGCACGCACGCTGAAATGGAAAAGTTTACATCAGTCTGCTTGCGCTTGGCGCAGACACTTGTCTTTCAAAGCCATATACTCGTATTCTGCTGTAGCTGGTGGTCAAAATCTGGATTCTGTCAACAAACGGAACGCACCAGTTTGGCTTTTGGCTTTTCTTTTTCTTCTTTCCTCTCGTAGCTTTCAGGGCATGGATGAACATCGAGTGACTTTTGGCGCGGATGATGAGGTACGAGCACGAAGTACATTACAGAATATGAGTTGCTATCTATCGACTGTCGGGGGACGGAGATGGTTACCCCAACAAACATTCATCAAGCCAGAACCAAAGATGCGGGAGAGAAAGAGAGTATCATATCTTCAAAGATGCAAGTTGTTGGTGATGTTCTGAAGCAGTAGATAATACACGCATTCTTCTTTTCCTTCAAGACCATCTATATTTACACGATCATGCAGTCCCTACCTGTAAAGCAGCGTGCGCTCACGGTCTAGCATCGCTCCCTCCCCTGAACAACCTCATCGGATTCAGCGCGCCTAAAAAGCCGACCTTCTCCTCCGGCTTCGCCTCGGCAGCGGAACCTGCCGCGTGTTCCGACGGTAATGAGGGCGGCTCATACCTATCGGCCAGCTCGCCGGCGTTTTCGCCGGCCTCCGATGAAGCCTCTTCCTCGTGTCTGAGCCTCTCATACGCCTTGGCAGCTTTCTTGACGTACGCGTCCTCCATCGGCTCGTGCACAACGTTCGCGTGCCATTCCGCCGCGAACTGCGCGTCCGGAAGGTTGGCCCACTGGATCAGCACGCTGTCCTCAGGGAGTCCCTTGGCCGGCCTCTCGTCCACCTGCGGTTCCGCGTGCTTCAATGCAATCCTGTCTCGCCGCGTCAGCATCTTCGGCGGCACAGGCGTCTCGCCATCGGCGTCATATTTCGTCGACTTGGGCCAGTTGGACGGGCGTGCCGTCGCTTCGGCTTGGCGCCGCGCCTCCGCGGCCGCTCGATCGTACGTCGATATGACCGGGCGAGAGGGGTCCTGCATCTGCACAATGTACTTCAGCGTCTTGGACCACTTCGCGCGCGCCGACTCCGGCACGTCTTCGCCGTTGCCCGTCACGAACGCGACGGCTTCGCGCGCCTTGCGAAGCCGGTTCAGGTACGCCGTGATCTGGTCAATACGCTTCTTCCGTCTCTTCATCCTCGCCTTTTCAAGGTTTCTCATCTGCGCGTGCGTTGCTGTTGCCGAGGCCTTCTGCAGCTCGGCTCGTTCTTGCTCTAGCTTCTGTATCTCTTCTTTTGGCGTAGCTGCCAGGCTTTGCACCTTAGCCCACAGCTTCCTGCGCTGCCTCTCTGCATTGCGCTCGGCATTCGAAATTCCATCCGGAGGTGGGGTCAGCTGCCGAGTGATGATGTGAGCTAAATCAGCGACTGAGGTGGCCCGTTGGTCCATGAGTAACTTCGCGCGCTCCTTTTTGGACGGATAAAATGTGTAGTGTGACAGCACGCTCTCGCTGAAACGTGTTGGCAGCTTTGCGAGGCCGCGGTAGCCATTGTCCACACCATCCTCATTCTCGTTAGAGCCTAGCAGTTTTTGCTCCTGTTGCGACGCTTTCGCAATGTCTGCGGTGGTAGGCTCGAACGTCCAAGCGTAGTCTCGCACCATGCGGTACTCCTTGAGCAGCTTGAACACCTGCAGGCCATCTTCTGCGCGCGGGAATGTGACGGTGGCGTACGGTTTCCAGAGATCCTTCCGGAGCTTTGTGGGAACAGTCTTTTTGCCGTAGAAGGTAAGCTGCTTGAGGAGCATACGCTCTTGTCGCTCCGTCTGTTCGTTTGGTCAGGGGTTGTCCATTGAAGCTTGAACAAGGGGCGGTGATAGTTCAGTGCACATACGTGGATTTCTTTCTCTAATGAGTAGATGACTTGATTCGTCTTGAGGTTGGTGAAAAGGTAGATGAACTTGCCGTGATGCGGCTTCGACGGCGGCTGTCGCGCACGTAGGGCGACAGACATGTTGTCTGAGCAATGAGAGAGAGTGTGTGTGAGAGCAAAATTTGGATTTATATTTCGACGCTACCGGTCCATTGGATGGCGCTCAGCAATTGATGCTGACGAAACGTGGTGGGATGCGGATGGCCAGTGGAAGGTAACTTTTTTGTTCTGGGTTCAGCACGAGTTCACTTGCAATGCATCCACGTCCCGTGTCCGAGCTTCCCTTTCACAGGTCCACCTCCGATGCACAACCACGTATTCTTCGCTTCCTGCGATTGCCTACGAAACCGGTGTCGCCGAGAAAAAACGACTTCGTAGCACTATAAGGACATGAGAAAGCATCGCTGCATTATGTATAACCTTTTGCCTATCCCAACTGCGCACCGAGAACAAACCACGCGGTCCAGTGTCACGGCATAACCTCCGCTTGACGAAACAGGCTGGAGTAAGGAAGATGACGACTAGACACCAGCAACAAGATTCCAAGGACCAGCCTGCAGATGCGGCGGATGCGTATGCCCAGCGTGGGAGACCATGGCTATATCCCTACGTACAGTCCTCACCCATTTCCCCGCTTATGAAGTGGTCAGCCAGGCAGTCTAACGCGAGCTTTAGAATCGCCGTCTCCGACATCTTCATGGTATCAGCATCCGCAACCTAGCCCTCTCGCTCGCGCAGACGAGACCGAGAGGGAACACCACGGTCGACGACGCCGCTCTGCCTACTTCATTGCGCTCGCCCGCGAAAGCTCTCGCCCAGCAGGAGCAAAAGACTCTCGAGCACTCGCGCTCCATTACCGATCTCAAAGCCTTAGCGGAGTCAGAGGATAGCGGTGACGGCGACACTTTGAACATGGGTAGCTCCAAGAAACCAGTGTCCACGAGTGAGGGCGTTCAAAGGAACGACGCCTCGCCCAGCAAACGGCCGCCAACCTTGCGGCGGCTACGACGCCGGAGCACGATTGACTGGCAGAACTCGAGTTCGCTGTACAGGCAGAAGAAGCTCGAGGACGCAATCGGAGCCAACATGGCGGACGTCTTCTTTTCGCTGCACGTGCCCGACCATCACCGCCATGATGGAGGGGTGAAGCCCGAGGACGAGCCCGTATACATTAGCGAGGTCGTCCCCCGCACCATGAATCCGGACTTTCGTTTTTTCGACCTTAACGAGGCGGCCGGGCCTGCCGTGTCGCGAGGAGAGGATCTCGTCGTGAAAGTGTGGGCCAGAAACACGGGAGGAGGGGGAGCAGGAGGGGGGGACTATCAATTCCTCCTCGAGATGCATGTCAACCTGCGGTCGCTGCAGTTCATCGGGAAGAGCATTGAAGGCTTCACGCAGCCGCTGCCGCAGAATTGCGTGCTGTTCCACATGAAAGACGGCGTGTACACGTCGTTCCTGGATAACTTCACAGGAGGGCCATCCTCGTCGATGGTGGCGCCGCCCCCGCGCACGCTGTCCATGACGCAGGTGCTTCCCAGCTCGTCGTACGACGCGTTGATGAGGCTGGGCACGCTGGACGAGTGCATCCAGGATGCGCTGGCGACACGCGCCAGGCTCGAGAGGGAGATCAACGCGATCCTCGACAGGAGCACGGAAGCGACGCGCGAGATGCACCAGGTCGGCGTTCGCATGAACGCGCTGGAACATACGAACGAAGCGGTTCACCTGGAGCGCAGGCGGCTCGCGGCCGCGAAGCGGCGAAGGGACGAGCTGCGGTCACGGCTTGCTCAGCGCAGAGACTCCATACAGGCGGGCTACAGCGCCATGCGGACGGACGGTGAGAAGGACCTGGCGTCGCTCGCGAAGGAGACGGCCGTGCGAACGGACGAACTGTCCGCTGTGGCCGAGGAAACGCTCGGCCAGCGGCGTCGCATCTGCGAGGACCTGCAGCGCATCTATCCCATCACGCCTCTGCCGCACAAGACGTTGCATTTCGCCATCGCCTCGCTGCCGCTGCCCAACTCACCGTTCGCGGACACGTCGGTCGCCGAAGCCGAGGCGACCGCCGCCGCGCTGGGCCACGTGGCGCTGCTGGTGGACCACCTGCAATACTACCTGTCGACGCCCCTGCCGTACCCGGTCACGGTGCGGGGATCCACGTCCACGATCTTGGACCCCATCTCCGAGGTGGCCGGCGGCGCAGGCAAGGACTCGCGCGTGTACCCTCTGTTTGGCGGCCGCGGGCCCCGCTTCCGCTTCGAGTTCGGCGTCTTCCTGCTGAACAAGAACGTCGAGCGCCTGTCCGAGCGGCTGGGCCTGCGCGTCCTGGACCTGCGCCAGACGCTGCCCAACCTCAAGTACCTGCTGTACGTCGCGACGGCGGGAAGCGGCGAGGTGCCGGAGCGCAAGAAGGGCGGCATCCGCGGCTTTCTCAGGACCGTGCCCGGCGCGGACGCCATCGCCCGACGCGACAGCCTCGACAGCCAGACGAGCGACAGACTGGCGGGCCTGATGCCTCCCCCGCCGAGACCTACGGCTTCCACCGCTCTCACAGCAGCGCCGGCAGCCGCCCCCGGAAACGCGAGCCCGAACACAAACGGAAGGTCAGTCGTCGGCAACGGCAAGCTCAAAGCGGCACCACGCGGGCAAGATCCCTGCCAGGAGACGAAGTGAAAACCCACCTGCCCTCCCTTTTTAAGAACCAAAAAAAAAAAAAAGTTCGGTCGGCCAGCTACCGCTGCAGAAGACGGCGCTCGCCGTCTCCCACTTGGCTTGGGCTTCCTCGGCTCCTCTCCCTCTTTCACCAAAACGTCTTCACGAGAAGCAAAAGAGGAAGAAAAAAGGAAGAGGAAAAGGAGGACGAGCGGAACGGAGGAACAGGCAGGGAAAGGAACGCCAAGCAAAAGAAGGAAAAAAAAAATTAAAGTTGTCTGCAAAAGAATATGAAATCGTCATTTGTTAAATAGATGCAGTACAGATACACGGAGATCCCAAAACCGTAACCCAACGTCCCACCCTCTCCGCCTAGACACGCCAGAAGGGCAAGAAGAGGCGGGCAAAGCGAAGGGGGAAATATAGGTTTGGTGTGCGATGGGAAAGCAAGAGACGACGAAGAGAAGGAAAAAAAAAAAAAAACAAGGAGATAGTAAAAGGAAGCAAGAGTTTGCCTCGTGATGCTGTCCGTTCCATTTTCATCCGTTCCCATCGAAGGTCAGAAGCAAGTCCCCCCCCATTCCTTAGTCCAGTCCAATCCAATCCACACCCCATCAAGCAAGGAGATTATTTTTCTTTTCTTTTTTAAAAAAAAAAATTAGTCTCTTTTCCCACCTTCCTCCCCATTCAGGGACGACGTGGGCGTGAATTGGGTTCCCCTTTGCTCCGTGCACAACAATGTCTCGGAGGGATAGGACATCAAACGTCAGGACGGACAAGCAAAGACACATATCTTGAAACTCGTGTGATATTCCTTCCCATGTCGATAATGGTAAAATAAAAGGCCGATCCCTCCCATTTCTTGATACAGAAAAGAAAAAGTTTCTGCCGTAATCCCAAATGCTCATTACAATCTTTTTGCCTCGCGAGTAGAGGCTGAGTAGAAAGGGAAATGGTGAACGAGGAGAGGAAAGGAGTAAAAAAAAGGAGTTACATCGTAAACCTTGTACATAAAACTCTCTCCAGGTCGAGAAGAGGTATATACTGTATGTTTGTCGGGTGGGGTTAACATTGCAGGCGATGTCACGAGGCAGTGAACCCGCTGGGCTGTGCTCGAATGCCGCGAAAAGAAAGTTGATTACCCCGTCTAGTGAGTGCGTCGAAGTGAATTTGCTTTGGAAGGAGAAAAGAACATCGACTCCGAAGCGACCGAGAGAAGCACATGATATGCGTACTAAGAAGAAAATCGAGTTCTGCCTCCCGGAAAGAGAACAGAAACAAAAAAAAAAAAGGAAACCGTGCTCAAATGAAAAATTCGTGATAAGGGTCTTTCGGCGAATTCGTTAAAAGTAAAGAAAGTGGAATTCCGGTCCGCCGAAGGCATGAAAGAAGCGGAGCAGCTCGAAAGCTCAGTAGACGATGCTCCTCCTCTTCTCGGCAGCATTTGCCAGCGCCAGAAGAGGGGCCTTCGGCCTCCTCTGCTCTGCAGCAGAAGCACCAGCTTCAGCCAGGCTCTCTCTGCTTGCCTTTCTCTCGCTGCCAATGGCACCATGCACCGAACGGCCGGAGTCGGAGTCGTTGTCGCTGCCCGAGCTAGGAACGGAGAAGCTCAGCTCGCTCTCCGAGACGGGCGTCATGGAGCCGTTACTGCCAGATCCCGGCCTCTGTACGCGGTGGCGTTCAAGGCCAGCACGCATGAGGTTGCTGAGAGCCTGCCGGCGGCGGCGGGCCGCAAAGTTGAGCGAGCCTTCGAAAGCGGCCGTGGGCTTGGCCTTGAGCTCCTCCATAGCAGGCGGGCCACGAGGCTGTCTGAGCGGATGCTCGCCCGCGCGAGCCTGGCCAGGACCAAAGGTGCCCGTGAGCGGAGTAGGGGGAACGTTGTGGCTGCGCGGAATGAACGCGGACTTGGGCCCATCGGCGACAGAGGCGTTGTTCGTCAGCGAGAGGGACGAGACCTTCTTGTGATGGCCACGACGGAAGGCATTGGCAGACGGTGGGGGTAGAGGCTCAACGTCACCAGCCGCAGGCGGAGACGGCGTCTTCTTGGGGGGCGACATGCTACGTGTCTGCTGGCCAAAGGGAGACTGAATCTCATTCTGTGGCGAAGACATCTGACGGCGGCTGCCGGGCGTGTCTGCCCTGTTGAAGCTTCCGGCGACACTGTGAGGCGTGGGTGGGGGTGGTGAATTGGCAAGCTGCGAAGCCTCCTGCTGGCGGGACGTATCGGCGGCGAGCGTGGTCTGGCCGGTGAGCGGGTTGTAGACAGTGTAGATGCCGGGCTGGCCGGGAACCTCGGTAACGACGGGCTGCATCAGCTGCTGGTGGTTGTACAGGCCAAGGTGTGGCGTCGAGGGCGTCTGAGGGCTGTTGTACATCTGGCCGGTCTGACCGAGGTTCATCATGGCGAACTGCTGGGCAGTCAGGCTGGCAAGCTGCTGTTGAAGCAGCTGTTGCCTCAAGGCGAGCATGCTCTTGGTGGCTTGGAGTTGAGCGAGCATCTGCGGATCCTCGTCCTCGACGAAGTCGAGGTTTGGCGGAGCGAGGACCTGTTCCGGCAAGCTGTAGTACTGCTGACCGGCCTGACCATACTGTGTGGGAAACGAGGAGCCGATAGCCGTGTGCGGGACTGCCTGGTTGGCGTTGTACGGTGCGTTGACGCCGCCATGATGAGCGTATCGAGACTGATCCATGGGGTTACCCATTGCGTGCTGGGTCTGGTTGTACGGGGCCGACGACGGCACGGACGGAGTCTTCGGAGCGGTGCGGAGACCGGCGAGCAGGTACGAGCGGCTGGTGCGAGGAGGCGGGTTCTCGTCTACGCCGTTCTCGCTGAGCGAGCCAAGTTTCGGTGGCGACGCGAGGTTGAGACGCTTCAAGCCGTTGGCCTTGCCGCGGGAGGCGTAGCCAGCGCCGGGAAGTCCGAGGCCGGAGTTGGCGGCGAAGCTGCTCTGGTAGGTCATGATGAAACAATTAACAAGCAGACAGCCAGTGCCTTTTCTTGTTGTGTCTTCTCTTTGATCTTCTCGTTCCGCCAAAAGGCCAAAGAACGAGTTATTTGTCCACTAGGAATGGGTGGAAAAAAAATACGAGTGTGCAGTAGAGTCGCCTTGATGTAGTGCACGACGACCGCAATGCGAGTGCAATGATCGTGAAACGCGAGAGGCTCAGCGGCGCGCGTGGAGAAGCCTCGCAGATGGACAAGGTCGGTTCCGAAGGAAGCAAAAAGGGAAAACTAAATTAGTGGATTAGGCTCGCTTCAAATTCTCGGGAGAGTGTTCGTGAGCAATAAAAGTTCTCGATCGCAGGATAGAGAGTGATGGTTGACTCAGGGCAGCTGGCAAGAATTGAGCCGAGCGTGGTGATTTTACCAGCAGTAACGGAGTCGCGGTGATGGGAAGCAAAGGTCACAAGACCGCAAGCAGACTGTTCCGGAACGATTCGATCGTAGCGAGAAAACGGGCAGAGACCGTCGCCTTTGATGGAAGTGAGCAGCGTCCGTTCGTCTGTTCACCGTTCTTTTGTTGGAAACGTGTCGTAAGGGTGAGCACAGAGGGTGCCCCAGATCGAAACCAGACGACGGGTCCAGCGGGTCAGCAGTCAAAGATGGTCTGGGAAGCTCGATCCGGCGACCAAAATAACCAAAAAAAAATAGGCGAAATGTATGTTTACGGGCAACGGAAGACGGAGGCGGCTAGAATAAAAAAGCCGACAACGGATAGGTAGATGGATGAAGCACGGGATCCTTCCCAAAGCAAGTCTATAGGCGCGAAAGGGAATAAAAAACTTGGTGAGCGCGCGTCCTTCTCTTCTCTGCCGAGGATGGCCAAATGCGTCGGGGGACGGCGGCAGGAAAGCGGCGGTGCAAGCGTTTCGACTGGAGTGTGATCTCTTTTCGTCGGTCGATGATGTCTCGGTCGCAGAAGGCCTCAAGCCGTCTGATGGAGGGTCTGCAGGAGCAAAAGGTCGTGTCGCTGGCAGGTCGCTTGACGGGGGAGAGAGGGCGGGCCACTCGTCGTCGGGAGCAGGCGACAGGCGACGTCGAACTGTAGAACGAAAAAAAGGGCCGGTTTGCCGTCGGCGCGAGGAGCGACGGTCAAGAAGGCTATTAGAAGAATGCGAGGGCAGCAGTAGCAGTACGGATGGCGGATGGGCGGGTCCAAAACAAAAAAGGCAGTGGTAACACTGGCTGCACGAGGGCGAACGGAGGAAGCGTTTGCTGGCCGGCTGCGCGACGAAACGCGGGCGGGTAAAGGAAAGACGGGTTTGGCTGAAAGAGGACGAGACAAGAAGAGGGAAGAGCGGTGGAAGGAGGAGGAGGAGGAGGAGAGATGGGATGACGATGAGGAAGAAGAGCAGCAGCGGGTGGTGATAGGGCGGAGGACAAGGACGAGGAACTGGGGGGGGGGTTTGGGACTGGAAGGACAAGAGTAGCGGCGATGTCAGTAGTAGTACTCGCGGTAGCAGGAGTCGGCCGCGAAGACGCAGCGCCAGCACCAGCACCCGCAGCAGCAGCGGCAGTAGTGCGGGCGCACCAGAGGGCCGAGGGCAGAGCCAGCGGCGCTGATTTGCTGAACGGGCGACCCAGTGGACGGGGCCGTGATTGGCCAGGGGCGAGGTGCTGGGGCGGTGCGAGAAACGTGTGAAGCGTGAGTGGAGGACAGCCCAGTGAAGGGGGGCGGATAGGCCCCAAACCACAGGGCGCATTCGGCGGGGGGGGCAAGGGGCGAGGAGCCAGAAGGGGGCGTCAGAATGGGTTTGGGGCGTGTCGTGGACCGTTTGATTCGCACGCCTGACGCCGCCGCCGCCGCCAGCCAGGCCTGCGCTAAGCACTCGCTAGACCCCGCTAGGTCCTGTCCGGCACTAGTGCGGCACACTTGGGCCCGGTCCCCCTGTCCTGCTCCCGCGCTCCCTGCCAAATACTGGTCCTTCGACTGCGATCTTCCCCCCCTACACGCTCCCTACAGGGCGCTCCCCCCCCCTAACCCTGATCCCCTAAATAGCTGGCTGCACCTTCATCAAACCACGCGAGAAACGATCGAAGAAGAAAAAAATGAGCGACGGTTTTCTGTCGCGTCCACCCTGGGTCGAACGCGTATCCACTTCTTTATCCATCATCATCTCAACCCCTCTGACCCTTCTCGGACATGCCAGGCCATCTTGTTTTGACACGGCGTGAAATTCTCGTTTGCCCGAGCTGTAGCAGCAGTGCTGTGCGTGTGTGCGGCGGCCGTCCGGGTGTCAACCTGCTGCATACACGCATCGGGCTCCATGCGCACACGTCCTTTTTTTTTTGCCCACTGTCCTGATGTGACGCCGCGCTCCGCTTCCCAAAAGCGCCTTTTGCTCATTTCCTGGCCGTTTCTGCTGGCGTGGAAACAAGCGCCCGGCACGCACGCGACATGTGTCACAACCACGCCGATTGCGGGAGGCGGCCAGTTGCGAGGCCCAGCAGCGGGCGATGACGATGGCGAGGATGCATGACCGGCAACCAGCGCCCAGGAACGGTGCCCCGTCGCCGCTCGCGACAGGACTGCAGCGCGGCGGATAGGCCGACCTGGCGAGCAATCGAAAAGCACCAGCAAGAGCAGCCAGAGGCAGCCCGCTGCGCGAGCGAAGCCTTCACGACCAGTATGACTGCGCTGGCGGTGCATGTGCTGGCCGTCCTGCAGCAGCGCCAGCGGCTATGCGCATCTCGCCGTCCACTCGTCTGCCCACCCGCTCGGCCGTTCCTGTCTCGCGTCCAATCAAAGGCGTCCAACACCCATCCCAGCCAGACACGCGACCGGCCCATCTCTCGCTCTCTGTCGCGCTCCCGCTCCCCCAACGTCCTGCCTCGTGCAGGGCAGACCGACTGCAAGCGTCTGCCCGGCTCGTTCCCTGTCGTCTAAGAGGAGAGAGCGGTATACAACGTACAAATGCAATCGCGAAAGAGGGTCGAACCACGGCCGGGAGACAGAGGAAGAGCACGCGGCAAAACGGCTGCAAGCCAGAAACGAGAATTGGCCACGCGAGCCAGAACCTCGACGCGCCTCGCCAAGACCGCTCATATTGTCCCGAGCTGCTGCTCATCTTTTCCCGCGGGTCTCAATAAATCGTCCTATAGTTCGGACACGCCATTCTTTGTTCTTGCGCCGCTTTCCCGCCACGGGATCCCTCCCGCCGCCGTTGGCGTCCGTTCCACCTGCGGCAGTCATGTGATGAACGGGACGGGGACGAGGACGAGGACGAGGACGAGGAGCGGTGGGAACGGGAACGGACACATCACGCAAGACGAGAGGATGAACGAGGTCAACCCGATCTACGCTAGCGGCGGAGGGGCATCACCGAATGAGACGGGAATGCTGCACTCCATTGGCGCCCAGTACGGAGTAGATTGAGCGCCGTTTCTATTTTTTTCCCCCCCCTCTTCCTTTCCTCTCGAATACCCACGCCTTCTCGCCAGTCACGTTCTTCTCCCGGCCGCCAAACGTTCGCGCTTCTCACCAATGGCGCAGCGCTGGTGACTCGTTTCGGGGATTGGTGATGAGCAGCCATGTACATACAGAGCAAGTTTGACAGCGAAACACTCCCACCCCGTCCAGAATGTAGCCCCGAAGCGCACCAGGCAACGCCAGCAAATCCCTGTCTCCATATTAGCCAGGCCCGCTTAGCCAACAAACCCAAAAAGACGCTCGTCCCAACGGGTTGACGAGTGGATCGACGACGACGACAAAAGAGAATAAAAAAAAAAGGGGACCCCTCCGCCAACGAACGAACAGGAAATAAGAAACAAGCCACGGCGTCCGAGCTCGTCGCGGCCGGTTTCGCGCTGCCAAAATGCGCAGAATTGAGAACGAAAGCGGAGGGAGGAAAACAATGGGAAACTACCGTGGTACTTGCCACTATACGACTAGGACTACTTCTGCTGCTTGGCTGCGTGCCAGCGTCGTTTCAACCCTGTGGATCATCTCGATTCGATCCTGTCCCTGCCCTTGGCCCTCCCTGCATCTCCTCTCTCTCTCTCGCTCCTAGGAAAGAATCGCATATGAAAAAGAAGACACCAAACCAAGAAAAGAGTTCGAAAGAAAATTAAAAAAAAAAATAAAATAAAATAAAATAAAACTCCAATCCCAAAAAAATGAATAAATAAATAACCTCGAAAAAGAAAAAGAAATGTCCCAAAAGACAAAACTCGCCCTCGTTAAGATTTCATTCAATTAATTACCTGCATGGAGCGCGTTCGGTGACCCAGAAAGCCATCGCGCACGCCTCCTCGCACGAATCCCATCGTCCTTTCTCTGACCCGGGCTTGATCGGTCACTCATCTTACTTGCTCGTCGACCTCTATTTTTTTTTCTTTCCTCCCATAGCCGAGAGGATGCTGATCGCATTCTGACCCTCAGCCTCCCCAAGAAAAAAGGACCTTACTCTTCTCTCTTTCTCTCTCTCTCTCTCTCTCTCTCTCTCTCTCTCTCTCTCTCTCTCTCCCTCTTCATATTTGTTTTACTCCACTTTCAGAACAATGAACGGAGACGGTACAGGAAGCAGGAAAAGAAAAAGAGTTCCCCCTGTCACTGCTACTTTAGCTCTGGCGATGGAGAGGTGAAAACACAGTCATGTTTCTTGCCGCGCAAATTCCTGGCAGCGTTCAGCCGTGTTTGAAAAATCACACGATGCCTTCTAGAAAGGCTCGTGGTGGAAAAGAAAACTCAAAAATAATCGTATGCCAAAAGGCGTCATTCAAGTTCGTCAACGCTATAAATAGCGTGTCATCAATCGTGAGAGACAAGCGTGGAATCAAAACACACACACACACACTGCCCTGTCTGTACACGTGCTCAGCTACGACAAAGACATAGACCCTTTGCTGCGCAGAAACGAAAGAACCAGGTGGAGAAAGAGTAGAGACGAAGCGCACAGAAAAATGGAAAATTTAAGGATCAAGAAAATTATAACGGAAAAGCATGATCGCAGGATGGAGTCCCATGTGCGGCAATCTCACACGTCGGGCGACCACGAGCCACTTCAAAACACACACATGTCATTGATTGACCTTCCTCTTTCTTGACCCGATGATCGACACTTGCCTCCCACAAGGGTCTACCACCTGTGAAATTCCATCTCCCGCGTTTATCTTCATCGAACAATGAGGAGAACCAGGCCCCGGTTCTTTCCGCACCTGCCTGCCTGTCAGTTCGTTGCACCAATGCTCGTGACGTATGTGTCGCTGGCGTGTCTACATAGCAGTCGGACACCTCAGCTGCCAGGTAGGAATCCTTTTGCTACCGCTCTGCAAAGTGACAACCATCTCATGTTCTCGGTAAGAAAGAAAAACAAGATAGGTCGCATGTAAGCAGAGCGCACCAGACTCTCCTTGGCAATGGTTTCGCGTTGCCATGTTTCTTGATTAGCAGCTGTATTGTTTCATGATCCAAACGTTGATTAAAATGTTTGCATCGCTTGAACGTCAGATACGGAATGCGAGATGAGTCTGCGTCCATCTCGTCAGTCCCTCATTCCCCGCCTTGCATCGGTCCCGGCAGAGAAGGGGACAAATAACGGACTCTAAGGCCAGTACTTTGTAGAATGTAAAGTAGTTCCGATCTTATGCTTAGGCGTTCTCCGCGGATTAACGAAAGAGAACGCTGGTAATCCTTGGGTGTGATAAAAAAAAACTCAGGTGAATGGAGAGGATAGACAACAATTATCTGCGAAAACAAAATGCAAGAGTGGAATGCATGCGGCATTCACGTTGAACCATGGCCGTCTCAACGGGAGACCGACTATTATACGTATAAATATAATTAACGAAGACCACTTCTCCACGTTGAACTGTGATGACTGCGAACAGGCGGCGGAGAACGGGAGCGTCCACGATGAGGTGGGGCGGGAATCGGGTTATAGATTCGCTCTTCTCGGTCAGGAAATCTAGATGGGGCAATCTTTCCATCGTTGACTGCATGCTCTAGAAGATGTTAGTTCTGGCCCGCGTCACAAGTCTTGGGAATGTGCTTTGGTATGCGGGTGAGATTTGTCTGCGCGAGTAGTGGATGCCTTCCGTTTTCATCCTTACACAGCGACGACGCCGCGATGCAGTATCGGTGGGATCATGTGCGGAAAAGCAGCAGAGACGCCCGAATGCAGAGCGATTAACATCAAACGCCAGCAACGAAGACCCAGGAAGCGAAACACGACAGGTGCAGCCCTTACCTGGAGCGAGCACACCAAGTCCTAAGGGAACCTTCTTGACAAGTGTGCGTAGAATGTCGCCAACTTCTCCTCTCGAATTCATGACGAGCATATTATGCCGCCCATTAGCCGTGTGCGCCTCCCGATCAGCGACCAAGAGCTCGCCCTTTTGGAACTTGAAGTCTGTATTGCGCACCTTACGACTATTCTCGCGCACCAGTGTGCCATATCCGTTATCGTTCGCAACCACGAGACATTGCTTGTTAAGTGCATCTACCAGGTTTGATATCTCCAACGCAGAGAAGGGGGAGTTGAAATATCGCGCCAAATGACTTGCCGGCGCCGAAGGTAATGGGCGAGTAATTGGCCCTATTGGTGCATTTATTTTAGAGCTCGGGGCCGATGTCATATTTGAATCGACCTCTGCAGCAGCTGAGCGAGCGAGGCCCTTGGACATCACCTCGCGTCGGAGTGCCTCACTAGCACTGAAGTATGCTTCGAGCAAGGCTGAGCCTAGCGGTGGTTTTCCACGCGTTAATTTACGGAGCAGTGTCAAGAATTGAGGCATTGCGGTCAACTCTCGGCAGTTCGTGTTGATGTACGCAATGATCTTTGCTATGAGGCCACGATCTTCATTCTGCACGGCTATAGGACCCGCCTTCTCCACCAAAGCCATGATACTCTCAGTAGATTTTGGATAGCGACTGCATAATCGTTCAGCACAGGTCTTGCGCAGCTCGGTATATCCCAGCTTAGCTGCAAATAGATAGAGGTCGATTTCTCTCAGGAAAAGGTCGAGAGTGGCACGCGGTATCTCGACGGCGTTGGGACTATCCCTATTGTTCCATATATGGGCGTTGCCATTCGCATCTAGATATTCCACAGGTATCGAGGGTTTGAAAGGCTTGTAGTCTCCATGGTCTAAGTATTGGTTCAGACGAACCATAGACTCCCAATGAGGCGTGCTGCCAAGACGGTGAACGGAACCCATTCGCTCGCCGTCTTTCAGCAAGTTAAGAAGAACGTCCTGCGGCAGCTTCTGTAAACATCTACCAGGTATCAGAAATTCGTCTTCGCCCGTCTCCCCACCAAATATCAGACATTGCGGCACATCCACGGCAGTGCTGTCTGCCGGCGAGGGTATACCGATTCCACTCTGAGCGAGGGCCTGAGGAGGCTGCAAAGCCTCGGCTGGTGTAGGCTCCGACACATCCGACTCTTGCTTTATGGGCGTTACCGTAGCGGGCGGCGGCTGGGTTTGAACTGGAGTGCGCGAAACTGGGGTAGTGCTGTTGTGCTGCACCTGGTCTAGCAACTGCTGAACGAAGAGTCCTGGGTCAGCTTCCATCGAACCGTTTGCTGTACCGTTAAGCCCTCCTAGTCCAGGTATGAATGACATGCCAGAGCGGCAGCGTAGCCTAGCTAATCGCGCCCACCGACTATGGTGATAAAGACCTGTGAAATCTGTTGGTCTTACAGCGTAGTAGACGACCAAGCCTCGGGCGAAAAAGAAGAGATGAATATAATTAGCAAGAACCGAAAATCTGTTACGGCGTGCTGTATCGGCCTCGACGACGAAGAAATAAGATGAGTCAAATCCGCGGAAGAGACCAGAGGTTCGAATGCTGATGATGTGAAGAGAGACACATTTTCAATTCCATAAAGGTCTAGAGGTGTGGTGCTGTGCTGAATGACTAATGGAAACCAGCCACAGCATCGGTTTAGGAATGAACGCCACAGCTCGATGTATAGCGGCTTGAGCCGATTTTACATCCAAGCGCTGTTCAGTCAGGGATAATAGCTGGATCACAATGAAAATCTTTTTCTTTTCTTCGTTATTATTTCAGAATTTCGGATGCACTGCAGTCAAAAGATCCTTGGTGCAGAAGGTGCCTGTGCTAGGCATCCACAAGCCACGCAAGGTATCAGCGTAAGACTCTCTCCTGTCACGTGCAGCAACGTTCCAAGCCCGTATCAGCGAGCACGCACTTCAAAGGCATTGGTTCTCTGAACAAAAAAAATGAAAGATCTGGGTTTTCATTACCATCCGGGGCCGGAGCCCAGCAAATTTCGTACGTATACTACAAAAGCAGAAGCAGACCAAGCGCTGAAGCAGGTCCAGCCCTCCCAGGCTACCACTTAAAGCCCGCCTCGACGCCTGTACCAGTCCGCTGTTAAAAACACAGACGCTCAAACCCTGGTATCGTAAAGCTGCAGAGATACCCGCCCTTCCTTCCCGAGAAGAATAAACGCCCGTAGAAATAACAACATAATCATAGCTCCATAAAACGATGTCGGCCAAAACATTGATTCGAAACGGTCCGCTGGTCGTCATTGTGCAAACATTCGGCACCCAAAGCCAAAGCACCTCATCAACCATTGTATTTGTCTCGTGCCTCGGCGCTTCATTTTGTTCACTTGATCTCCAGCGTTGAAGCTCAAAGCCTGTTCGACTATCTCAAATTGAGCTCAGACGATCGTTTCGAACAAGCCGACGTCTGTGACTTCAAAAGTGAGCTTCAAAAATAGAAACTAAGATGCACGTCGAGTCTAGACACCCTTCACGCATGTCCGCCCATCCGTAGCACGATTGTTTCAATGTGCTACGCTCAGGAGGAGTGCCAGCTCAAGGATCGAAGGACCCAGACAGATCCGCCGACATGGCCCTAGCGTCGCTACCTTTCATGGCCTTCTTAAATGGTGACTTGGGCGTCTTTTTGCCACCTGGTGCGTCGCTGTCCTCGCCACTGCTCGCTGGCGTAGGGCTGGCACTTGTCGTCCGGTCGGTCGTGTCTTCCTCTTCCTCATCCAGTATCTCTGGAAACTCTTCGGGATGCTTTCGCCTGTACTCAACAAGAGCCCGTATCTGATCCAGATCAACTTGTGGCCGCTCGTCCTCAGATGTCGAGCTCCGTCCAAGGTAGCGGTCGCCGAGCCAGTATCTCGCCCGTTTCGATGCCCCAAGATCCGTGTTCGAGCGTGCACGCTTCGAGTTGGTGCTCTCGCTCTCAGTTGCCGTATCTTCCTCCTCACTGTCCATTTGATAGACTCCATAGTCAGCCTCGTCATCATCGTCGTAGTACTGGTTGTACGACGGGTCGATGGCGCGGACCTGCAGATAGCACACCCGTTTTTTGGCGCGGTTGAAAAAAAAGTAGTGTAGGCTCCAAATCGGGATGCCATCGCCGTCAAAAGGGTTTTCGGCAGGGCAGAAGTTATATACCTCGCAGTCACGCAAGTCCATCTCCTCATCGATCATAAGCCATTTGTCGTAGCCCCACTGCGTTCTTGACTTCGACGACACAACGCCAGTTTGCCAGTAATACTTGTCTTGACCAAGCACCTTTGCATCAATTTCGTTGATGGCATCCTGAACGTCACGTTCTCGGCAAAAATCCTGCGGTCGTAGCACATTTGATAGATCGTAGTCCGGATGGCTCGCGTTTAGCGTGCCAATCAGATATGCGTATGTTCGTCTGTTCGACGGCTGGATCAGGTTGCCGAACGTCGATGCTTGGGTCAGATTTGCAGACTTTGCGAAACGTGCTGCGTCCGGAGGCGATAGCGATGCGGCCATCTGCAGCGTCTGCTGGTGCTCGTGCTCAATCTGGTCGTCTATTTTGCGTTTGAGCTTCTTATCTGCTTTCGTCATTTTGATCGTGAAGATGTCGCAGCTGCCCTCGATATCGAGTCCATCGCGATGGAAATTGAGGGCAGCATCGATCAGATCGAATTTTGGTAGCGGGATGTACTAAGACAGGTCAGCACAATTGAACAAAAAGCATGCCCGAACGGTCAAAGGTAACATCAAATATACTAACCTTCATCTTTAAATGCGAAGCAGGGACTATTTAAACACGCGCCGTGCAAATATGTTCACTTTAAGAGCGGTTTAGCTGCCTAGTTTCTTCTCACCGCGTATCGCTGGGGCGTTTCCGACTGAACGTGAATGAACCTCTCAGACACGACACGCCGCCAAAAGCTACAACACTCGAGAGCCTATGCGTCTTGCAGCTATTTGCGATAGGGATCCTGAGTTCGCGAGCGAAGGAAGGTACGCGCGGCACGAGGCAAAGCTCGGGGTGTTTGGGTGGTCTGATGCGTCGGTTTTGCGAAGGTACCTGCAGTCTCAGGCTTCTGTGCTCGATGTGCCAGACACGTTGTCTAGCAAGTGAGAGAGCCGCGAGCGAGATGCATGTCTCCGAGGTTGCAAAGTCGTTGGCGTTGCCGGTAGCGATCCGGCTGACGTTGTTGCTCCGCCTTCAGCAGGTTGGAGATGCGAGGTCTTGGCACATGTGCACGTGACGTGACAAACTCCACTTTCCGCATTAAGGTGGTTCTGGTGATCAGGTCAGAGGCACAAGCTCAGGCATTGAACTTTGATTTGTCGCTGACGAGTCTGGCATGAAAAGTGGTCTGGCTGATAGTTTATGTCACGTTAGATTGATTGCCTGCCACAAGCGGTGGTGTGTCGAACAACGTGGCTAATCGGACGCATCTGGTGGGGTTTTGGTCGAAGCTTGAGCCCAAACCCGCATGGGAGAAATCGGAATGGGATTTAGTGGACACGCGATTCCTTCGAATGCTGCGCGAAGACGAGAGCGTGATGCTTCATGGACGTGCTTGTGAAAACTGTCCTCTATTCCTTGGGCTTGAGTGTCAGCTGGCGATCCTGCCTTGTACTCTTCGACAGAGGGTAACGTTCGTGGCTCGACGGGTATTTCTGTGACGTTTAGCCTTCGACGACAAGTCAGAAGAAGATGATTTCACTTGAGGAAACGTCGTAAAGAGAAAACCCGTCAAGATGATCAAGACGGCGAATGCTTCCCATCTCTGGTACTAGATTCGGAAAATGTTTAATTTGAATGCTTCCCATTGCTGGTACTAGATTCCTGCCTATGTGTACAATAGAGTGTATACGTCCGAATGAACGGCTCATCTCCACCTGTGGCAGAGGCACTCCAACCATTTTCATTACGTCGTTAGCATGCTGGGGTATCTCATCGCTTTTGGTAGTTTGAACTAAACCAGGTTTGTAGCATGCCTGTCCCTCCAAGTCCATCTTGGTCGTCCTTCTGCGCCGCGCGGCAGCTCATTTGCATCCACCAGGTGCAGGCTGACGTTTGTGACAGTACGTACTGTCAGGAAGGCCGAACTTCATATCAGGCCCGAAACTCGCAGCTTGTGTGCAATGTCTTCCTCGGCCTGCAAGTGACGATAATCAGCCGGAGTGTGGAGGGGACGAAGCGAAAGCCTGAACGACGAAAGAGATTGAAGTCATCCTCGATTGTCCATCTAGCCGATCCTTGTGACACCGTCGTCTTCGGCCTGTCGAAGCAAGCACACAGAATCAGCATCAGGACGACCAACGCGAAGAGTATATGGTTGGAGGGGTAGACTTAAGTTTGAGGGGCAGGCAGCTTACCTCCATGTCTTCAAGGCTGTCTTGCTGCCCTATACAGCGTAGCACATTCTTCTTGCTGCTCTCCTGCATCTCACCAGCAAGAAGAAGCTCGTCAAGGATGAAATAGGCTTTCTGGAAGTTGAAGATGATGTCAAGCTCGCAGACGTTGCCGTAGTACTTGTCCATCTGTTCCACAAAGCGATGGACGATCTCAAGCGTGATGAGTTCGTTATCCGTCGACTCTATACCGGCGATGAAATAGAGCGACGCGTAACGGCGATACACAATCTTGGTGTCTGAAAGGCTCGGGTGTTAGAACACAAGACAGAAAGACGAGGTGGTAAGAATGGGACAATGAACCTTTGTACTCAATGAAGTTGCACATCCGCGTGCGACGGGCTAGCACGAGCTGCGATACATCCTTGACGATCTTTGCCTTGTCCTTTGGAGAGAGAGTTGAGAACCATTTAGCCAGACGCTGTGAGAGGAGCGGTCAGACGACAGACGGCGAACGTGGCAGGCGTGGAGACTCACCACTTTACCCTGCCGGGAGAGTAGGATTAGGTATCTACTGTGTTCAGCAACACACCACGTCGCGACATGAAAAGTACATCTTACCGTATTGCCATGGTGTCACTTGCGTGGAGGGTTTTTCGTTGCAGGCAACAAAGAGGCTGGAAGGAGGAAGATCGTGTGCGGTGCGGAATTTTCCCACCCCCGGCGCAAAGAGAGATCAAAGCGCAGATCCACCATGGTGAAGCCCACCTGTTACCACCGAGATAACCCCTCCAAAGAACAAACGCCCGTAACACAGCAATGCCATTCTCGAGGTAGTATAGGTCCTGCCAGACACATATAATGAAGCGCTCATACTCGCCAAATCCCCCGTTGGGAGGAGCTCTTAAAAGAACGGCGACCCAGCCGTCGACCATGAAGCTCGTCCTCTCCACCTCGTAAGGATGTTCTTAGTAATGCTTGGTTGAAGCTTACAACGATCTTGCAGCAACATCATTACCGGCGACGGCTCAATACTGAGACCATCAGGGAGGTCGGACACGGAGCTGACGACGTCATTGCGATCGAACTTCAGGTCGGCACGCGACGCTGCGTCGACGGGCGAGGGTCAAGACGTGTCTTACAAGCTGTGGACCACGCAAGATGGCGACATCCTGTACATACCTTCGATAGATGCTTCCAACCAGGGCTTGGCGGAAGAGCGTGCGTCGTACGACATCACCGTCAAACTGTTCTACCTGCCCAACGTTCCGCCTTCGAGAAGATGTGCTCACACGAAGGAGGCCGTCGACCTCGTGCTGAAAGAGCTCAAGGTGGACAGCATAGACCTGCTCATCGTCTCGTTTCCCAACATAGTATTTGATGCCGAAGACGAGTCGGAAGAAGACGAGTTTTCGGACGCTTCGTCCGGCGATCCCAACGCGCCGGAGGACATTGCAACCATGCTGCAGACCTGGCGCACAATAGAGGGTCTGCACGAGAAGGGCATAGTAGACAAGCTGGGCCTTGCAGAATTTGGCACAGGACGCCTAACCCGTATACTGGCGGAGGCAAAGGTAAGGCCGACCGTAGATCAGATCAACGTACGCGATTGCTGTGTGGTGCCAAAGCCACTGATCTTGTTCGCCAAGAAAGAGGGCATAGAGCTGCTTACCCACAGCGATTGCACGAATATCCTACCTCAGGGAACACTGAGGGAACTTTTGGGGCCCGTCGAGAACGGCGTCGGTGTGCTGGCTGCAGGATCCGAGAATTTAGCCGTTGCTACCGACGGCTTGAAAGGCGATATTGAGCCGCAGTGGGTGGTCAAGTACACAGCTGTGGTGAAGAATAGAGGCGTCGTGGAGAATAAAGGCTACTTTGCTGTGGCAGAACTTAAGAATACATAATCGCTACCAATTATCCCTTCCAACAAACCGACCATCCGTCTCTACTTCTGAAGGGCCCTGAATCAAATCTATCGTTACAAATTTGTGGTCTCGGGGCATACCTTCTGCAAACACGGCTGTGTCAATGCTGTCCGGGAGAATTTTGTAGTCTTTAAGCCAAATTTATAACCATCCCTTTGCCGGTGGATATTTGTTGATCACTTGTCCAAGGCCTAGGAAAGCGTAGACTGTCATGTTCCTTACACTCCATGCATAAATCTTATCATCCGAGCTGCGTACTTTGCTGACTTCACAACCAATCCAAATCATATATACGTTCAGACGTGTGAAGGCTGTCTGCCACAAGTGACGGAGCATTATGGCAACGACAACCAGTTCTCGTAGCCGAAGCAACTTCATTCGGTCAAACCATTTCAGATTTCAAGGGTTTTGACTCAGAGGCAGAGGTTTTTCAATCATCTAACTCACAAATACACACGCTGTGGGAGACGCTATTCCCCAGTTTATGCCGGAATTAAATGTTGTGAAAAAAAAAAATTCAAGATGTCAGGCACTTCCTCCTCAGTTAGGCATTTTTGAAAAGCATATACACACACTTTTCTCTGAACGCAAACAAACCGAAAGTTGATAGGAGGGAAAATAAGATTGTCTATATCACGAATGTCAGTCCGGAGTAAGGTTGTTCCCGCCTACTCGTCTACGCCTAAGCGATCAGCCATGACATCGCAAAGAACGATCCAACCACATTTTCTTCTTCATATGTAGACATAAGACTCTATATTCCTCCCCACACATATCGTACTGAGTGTTGTTGATTCATTCACAGAGGCTACCCGTCACATTAACTTTTACTTATTCACCGGTTAACCGTCAACGCCGTTTCCGATAGTCCGTCCCATTGGACGGCAATTCATGATATACCAAAGAACCCAACTCCTTTTCTTTTTTCTTTTCCTTGTTCTTTCCCGCCATTTCTTTTATAACCTTATTTCCAGCCTCTCCCCAAATGTGCGTCCTTTTTTCAACCGAAGGGGAGAGTTCTACGATTAATCCAACGCGGACAAACGCAAACTGACTGGTACCACCTTGGTCGCGACCGCTAGGAAACCTGGGAATGCATTTGGCGAGGCCTCCCCCCAGAAGGTCACGGTGAGAAGAGACTGCGTAGAGGCGGGGCTCGCCATAGTCCGGCCAGGACGGCCGAGAACGCGGATGAAAATCCAGGACTTGTACGAGGGCAGATTTAGAAGCCCGGCAACCCGAGAGCGATCATTACCAAAGAGGTACAAGTTATCGTCCGCGCTCGCAGACTTGCCTTATTTGACTCAATGAGGAAGCCGAAGGGGGGGGCGGGATCGGTGTCGACGACATACGTCCCTTACGGTCCAGAATCACCCCTTTGCGTTTTTGGGATAACAGTGCTCTGTCCGTCCGTGTGATAAGACGTAAAAAAGACGAGGACATGGTACCTACACAAGTGCTCAGATGTCTCTACTATTACCTTGGCCAGGGTGGCAAAAAGAGGCTTGTGTCCCTAATCACGCATCACCATGCATTGACAAGTGTAACTTAGGCTGAGACCCAGCATCAAGAGATCATTGCGTCCTCATTATTGGCATTTCCCAAAGAGCTGCCGCCAATCCGCGGATAAAAACCCTCTGTCGAACCCGAGGCACAGCAGCAGCGGTCACGAAGAGTTTAATATTTACAATCGAATAATGACTTTTCCCCAAATTTCCGCGTCCGGCGTTTACCGCCCCAACCGAATAATCAACCGTCGTCGCACGTTGCCAAAAGTCATGACGGGAAAAGGTATTGGTGTATGTACGCGTGCCAGGCGCCCCGAGAGGCCGTCGAGGTATTATTTTGTCCTTTCCCTTATCCTTTCGTCAAACCCTTCCCAGCAATTCAAGCTATGAACAAATTTATGTACGAGGGGTGAGGACGCGCACAAGTCAGCGTGCTGCTAATGAAAGGTGGACTTGGTTTGCCTTCCGATCTTCAATACAACGGGGTGTGTGGGGACGATTGAAGAACAAGATTTTTCTTTTTTCCGTAAAGAAAAAAAATTATCTGCCCGCGTTTTTCGTAGGCAGTTTGGTCGAAGTAAAGCAAAAGGTCTGCTCATCCGAAAACGCCTCGTGCAAAGTGTCAATCATTGGGCTGGAGATAATTTGGGTATCATCTTTTCGAACCAGCTGTTAAGACGTAGAGGATTCATGCAAATGTAGCGCAGGAAATGCGCCGTTCGTTGGTTTCGTAACAGGACGGTAACTTCAAATTAAGTTACCAAGTCATGACAAAACAGTTGATTTCATTGCAGGATCAGCGAGTCGCTGCTCGCAAATCGCTAAAGGGGGGGGGGGGGGGGGGAGGAGCCAATTCCAACCCCGTCTATTGCCGGGTAATGACTCAAGCGAAGTGAAGATCGTGTGGCAGATGACGAGGATCGGCGGATCCATTTGATGGTAATGATTGGTGCTGGCGAAGCGAGTTCCGGATTGAGCTATGGCAGACAAAGTCACGAAACTCCAAAGGGACAAATTGTAAAGAAAGCCGAACATGTAGATGGCCGTTGACGGGTTGCTTCGAAGATGAATGCACAGCAGATTTCGACTGAATAACAGGATGTTCAGGATCCGACCCAAGATTGGGCTCCTTGGAGACTCGAAGGCTTGACGATAACCTCGTGGATGGGCTTTTAGGGCTGATCATGCCTCTAGCGAGGCTTCAGCGCGACGCTTAAGCACTTCAGCGTGAACATGCATTGCTTGAGACATGACTTTGGTGACTAGCAACTGGGTTAGCCATTTGAACGTGAATAATATGGTCGCAAGTCTGTGAATACGTACTCCCCCAGACGGCAGCTTTGTTGAGCATGTAGCTGGTCATCAGTAGGATCTTGCTGGCATCTCCGCAGTCTTTTACGGACGCGAGAGAGCCCAGCATCGTCTCAGGTGAGGTGCCAAGGGATGCGGCATCGAAAGCGATCTTGACCTCCGCATGGTTTAGGATCTCATTGATCTTGCGAATAAGCTTGACGTCTTCCTCTTCGAGGAGCATGATGGCTGGCACTTGAGAGTAGTCGATATCGTCGCGGCCGATGATGCCAAGGAAGCGTCCAACACGGTCTTGGACCGTAGCAACCCACTCGGCGAGCACTTGTGCACAATCGAATGTGCACATGGCAGACTGGATCGGCAGCTCGCGGGAGGTGAAGTCTGCAAAAGTGACGCCTAGTTTGTCGGCCATGGCAAGAGAGTCGGCTGCGTAAAACGCAGCCTTGCGAAGGTGACGCTCCCTCTTCGTCGACTGGCCCGGTACTCTGGAGTTGTTTGACAAGACACCAGTGATGTCGCCTGACGCATCAACGACTCCGTCCGAAGGCGATCCGAGATGCTGCGGGGAGTTGTGCGGCGAATCCACATTCGACTCCGGCTTGATGGAGTTGGTAGGCTCTGTTGATACGCCTCGCGAATGGTCCGCGTTCTGAATAATTTCGCTACCCTCACCCAACTCCTTCGCCATAGCCTCAAAATCCCTCTGCCAGAAAGCTTCCTTGGACCTACCAAGATTGACAAAGAGGCGAACATAGGCAAGATCAAGAAGGGGGATGCTGTCTGCAGGGAGAGGTCCGTACGGGTTCGGTCTGTCAAGGTTGTGGTTCGGGTTGGCCTTCCACGCGGCTTGCCAGGCACGAAGTGCAGGTTCAATCTGTGCGTGCATCTGCGCAGTCTCGTGCGGCTTCCACTGACGTCCGCTGTGACGCTGCCTCGTTTCCCATATGTAAACGTGCAAAGCATTGATGAGAACATAGCAGCCAAAGGTACTCGGCTTCAGGTCGCTCTCTGGAATGTCATCCAACGGCATGGATGAGCCGAACGGCTGATGTGCAATTGAACGCTTGCGATCGGATGGCTGTCTTTGACTAGCCGTTAGTAGATATGTGAGCGCATCTGCGAACGTTACGCGGCTGGCATCAGCACCCTCGTGGCCGCCGCAGGCTTGCCAAGCATGCACGGAATCGGCGGCCCAAAGGTCTTCTTCACATGGCAGATCGAGGTGCAGCTCGGAATTCAGAATGCGTGGTTGCTGATTGTATGCCGTGACCAGAAGGCTGGAGAGGACAAACACGGAATAAAGCGTGCGTTTGCGTTCTTCTTGAGACTTCCATCTGAACCACTCCGCAAACTCCTCCCTCGACTCGGAAGGCTTGACCCTGTTCCAAGAAGTGGGAGACAGTCCTTCATCGTTCATGTCGGTGTCAAAGGACGCGTTGCGCATGTTGTAGGCTCGCTCTTCGTCCATGGCGATGTCCGGGTCGGGCTTGTCGAGCTCCGCCGTTTTCGCTAGGCCGACGAGCGCGGCACATTGTATTGTGGCACTCTCGGCAGCCATCTTGTCACCACATTGATGACCGTAGATGAGATTGAGGAGCATGGCCTGGACAAGCCAGGTAGGCGTGCGTTGCTGTGTACTGCTCGTCTTCATTCCAATGCAACGCTCGTCTAGATACAGTTTGATCATGCGCTTCGAAGCCTCGAAGAGTTCCCTTGCAACATTGTGCTCGAACTCGTACAACGCGCCGATAGCAGCCATCGCAAGGATGAGACATCCGCCCCCGCCAGCCACGCCGTCCTTGGGATTGTGGCTCGAACGCATGTTCGTCGTGAATACCGGAGTGTTAAAAGTCAGGGTGGGGATGTGCAGGAACGGCATGTGCGGATGGAAGTAGTGGATGTAGGCGCTGACATATCGCTGCAAGTCTCGTGTACTTGGTAGACTCGTTGCACCTTGAATTGCCTGCGAACCAAAAGCAGGTGATATCGGCGAGTGGACCGAAGACTGCGAGTACTGACGAGATGTGTGACCGTAGCCTGTGGAGTTCGACAGGCTAAACAGCAGCGCCTGTCGAGTGGCATCTGTGATCGAGTTTGTTGACATGGATGACATTGAACTTTGCTTGCTGCTTCCGTTCGCCGACGGAGACGAGATGCTTTCTACGCTTCGGTCAAACGTTGACGGCGGCTGGAAATATTGACTCGGAATGCCCGGGATCCCCGAAGTAGAGTTTAGACCATTGGTGACCTGCGACGTGGTGAAGAGGAAGCTGTCCGCCATCTGCTGGTCCTGAATCTCGGTGGATTGCAGGATGCCGGAATTTTGGGGTACCAGTTCGGGGAATATGGCCGCGCTCACAGGATCAACGCCCCCAGGGAAAGGCGACGAATTGGCCATATTAGTAGCAGCCAGCATGGAGTTGTTCCACATTGTCCCCGACGTGTGCACTGGCATGTTCGATCCGTCCAGCATGACTTCGCTAAAGCCACTGTGGCTGGCAGTGCTGATTGCTGAAGGAGAGGATCCGTCGGCTATAGCATGTTCTGCGCTGTCCATCAACGTCTCGCCCAAGCCGCCAGTCCAGTCCAAGGCATCCTCATCTTCTATGGTCGGTGCAAACTGCATGCCCTGGAAGGCGCCGAGAGGGCCGCTGGCTCCTGAAAAATGAAGCTGAGCAGGGTTGACGGTAGAGTCGCCGCCAAAGAGCTTGTCGAAATCGAATCCGTCGCCCATGATTGGTGCGGTGCGCATGCCTCCTCCTAGGTTGATGTTGTTGAGGCCACTGGTGTCCAATTTCGACAGACCGTGCATGTTGCCATGGTGGCCAAAGGTCGACATGGCCCGGAAGTCGATGCTATTGACACCACCAAACCCGTTGAGGTTGGTGTGGTGACTATGGTAGCCATTTGCTCTGCTGCCGTTGAGGAAGGCGTTGAACGCGCCCATGTCGATGTGACTGATCGTGTTCGCCCTTGGCCGCATAGAAGATGCTGCACCGTTGGTGGCCCCCACGCTGCTGGCGATTGAGTTCTTTCGTCCTCTTGCACCTGTCTGGGCGCCGCTCGCACTCTCACGCCTTCCGCGCGGTCGCGACGAAGTGTTGCCCGTCTGGTGGAGCTTCTGCTGGTGCCGAAGCAACAGATCTCGTCGTGCAAAGCATCTTGTGCACTGCGGGCACTCGAATGGCTTCTCTTTCGTGTGTGACCGTTCGTGTCTTTTCAGATGCTCCAATCGTGCGAATGACCTTCCACACGTCGTGCAGACATGGGGCCGAGGCTTGTCCGTCTTTGGTGGCGGGAAGCTGGGCAGATTGCCTGCGACATCTCCGTTCTTGCCGTTAACGGCTACTATATCGCCTTGGTCAGCACTGCTGTAACTGGTCTTGATCTCAAGAGACAGGCCCTGCGTACCGGCACCGTTGGTCATTGTCGCCGTGGCCATGTAGTAATGACACCTGAGGGGTTGCCGAAGGTGTCGCAAACGAAGTCCTCTTCAGTAAGATTAGATATAGCACTGCAAATGATACCTTGGCTCGAGTGGCGAGGGGTTTCTCCATAGACCTCGCACCTGGCTCGAGATAGATCCGTCGCCTTGCAGATTTCCGTTTGCAAACGTATATATATGCCAGAAGTAGAGGGATTTGCTCTTGTGTTGGCACGAATCTGGGAAGCTGTGTGATCGCCGACTATATCGCAGCACGTGTGGTATACACAGTGTCTTCCACGATCCGTAAGAAGGTCCTCGAGAGCAATCCGCTGGCGGAGGCCAATCCAAGCAAGCGCTTGCGAACCGGAAGCGTCGTACTCGCCCCACGTAATGGAATGCGCGGGTGGAAGGGTGCGGCGGCGGAGAAAAAAAAAAAGCGAGTATACAGACTAAAAAATTGGTAATGGAATAACAATGGGTATCTCTCAAAGTGAAATGTTGGGCCTCCCACAGAAAAGCAGATCCGAACGAGCGAGGTTCGAGGAACGGTCCCGAAGAAAAGACAAGAGCGACGAATGGTCTCTCGTAGCAAGCAGCTTGGCTCAAAGTCCAGGGGGGTCAGCCGGCAGACAAGACTGTGCCGAATCAGCCGTCTCAAAGCGCGCGGACGGGTCGAGGTGTTGTGGCAAAGATGAGCGACTCAATTCCTGATGCCAAAGGTCGCGAGCGAAGGAGAGAGGACGGCAGAAAGAGTCGATGGAGGTGGATCAGAAGCGAGGGCAGAGCGTTGAAAAGACCCAGACCCGTTCGACCACAGTTACGACGAGAGCAGCTCGTCGATCCAATCCAACCCCGGAATCTGAAGAAGCTGGGGAAGAGGCTAAGAGCCGGCCGGTGGCGTAAGTGGGCGTTGGTGCGAAACTTTTCTGCAGGTCAGCCCCCGGGGAACGTCACTGGGCTCGATCGGAAGGCGACCAGGAAGCGGCACTTCGAGACTGTCGTTGCTCCAGTAGTGCAGGCTCAGTTCGGGGCGCTTGCATCCATCGTTGATTTTCTTCCGCGGTCGAGCTCCACGTTCTTGCTGGCCGCTATGCTGTATGGGTGCATGGAGCCGTACGCATGCTGCAGCGCCGCACCCTGCATTCGCATGGCGCAGGATTGGCCTTGGATCACAGCGGTTCATTGTTGAGCATGGATTGCACACGGTACAAGCTTCCCGCTGCTACGTGCTTTTGGCCCGGAGCAGGGATGAGTATGCCATGTTCAGATATCGGAAATGCAAGCGGCAGCAGTCCGCGTCACGGTTTACCTCATGGGCCTTTTTCAGCGATTAATTACGGGCAGCCGTTGAGTCTAGTGCCACGACTGTGAGACGCTCCATTTGTCGCTCGCTGCTCCTGTCGTTGCGGTCGCCCTTTGCTATTTTGGCGGTCGTCGACGAGTCGCGGGCTTTTTGTGTCAACCGACGTGTTGCCTGGCGTTGGTGCGCGAAATGCAGAAAATTTGCGTTGGAAAAAAAGACTAATCAAAAATATTCCGGTGGCACATGAGACGATAGGGAACGGCAGCCGCGGGTTTTGTTGAGCTTGAATTCCCGTTGCACTGTCTGCTGTTCGTTCCCACATTGTTTGTTCGTCTGAAGGTTTGTCGTAGCCATGGTTAATGGTTCCAGTGTACTCGACGCCAAAACATACGATGCCAGCAACGAGCAACAGGCCAGGCCAGCATGGTTCCGGACAGATCAGGACACGGCATGACGGGCTTCAGCGGCAAATTTGTTGTTGTATGTTCGTCCAGTCGAGCTGCTGTGGTGTTTGCTTTCCCAGCATTCTCGTGATCGCGCCTCTTGCTCTCTTGCTATTGTCGCTCCGGTTCTCGTCTCATCGTCATTCTTTACAGAGCTTACGCAGTCCTCAAAATGACAGTAATAACAAGGAACCTGCCAGTGCGTCCGGCCGCAAAGCTCGGCGCATCGATGCTAGTTCGTTTGCGTCGTTAGGCCCTACGAAAGTGCTCATCCAAAAAAGTGGCCCTAGTCCACGTCCAGACTAATGACTGTAGCACCATGTACACGAGACGAACGAAAGGGTTCGGGTGCAGAGCTATTCTGCTGCGGAGCCATTCTGCTGCTCATGCTGTCCCGCCGCCGCCGCCGCCGCCGTCTCCGCTTCGTTGCTCCCGCGCTCACGTTACCTGACCGGGAGCCCATGTGCCTTAGAAGTCTACAAGAATCAAGCGATGCCAGAGCAAACAAGCGAATCTAAACGCTGAACTTATTATTGCGGGCCTGGGCACCAGCTGGAAGGGGTCGATACGAAAATTGGTCGAAGGATCACCTCAGCGGCGCCTCGATTGGCTGAGCCCGCAGCGAAACGTGCAAATTCCCACGGCGCTCAAGCCACTGGGACAGGGACTCCGAGCCGGCCGGCGGCCTTCAGCCATGCAAACATCCAGTAGCGAGCCGGATGAGAGATGACTTGCTCGTGCACTCGAGCAGCGATGCTCTGAGCTCGCGCCGGTTGCGCCCTTCTCGCCCGGCTTGCTCGCTGCTCCTTGACGCTGTCGGCCCGCCTCCGCTCGCACGGCCACAGCGCCGCTGGCTCGGCGGCGACGAAGAGCGAGCGACGGGCGAAGGACGAAACTCGGATGTACAGGGATACCGGCCACACAGTCTAACGACCGGACCTAGGCCGGATGTGGGAAATCTGGGGTAGAAGCAGCATCGAGACGCCGGCTAGCGAGCCAATTGACGCCCGCGGCATGTGCAGACGCTGGTTCCCTCGAGGTCATGCGATCCGTCGCAAAGCTGCTCTTCACTACTGCATGTCCTACATAAGGCCGATGTGTCGTTCGGAGCCAACAGAGCCTCTGGCGGCGCGGTGCTCTCTGTCTCTTGCTGGCTCCCTCGAGGGGGGCCGGGCGTGGATGATCGCTCGGTTACCGAATGCGTGACACCGACGCCGTTGAAAGGACCGAAAGGAGGCTCTTTTCGGGCTCGGGCTGTGGCTTGAGACGGCATTGTCTGGGGGAGCCATATAGGGGACGGACGGAGCAGCTAGAAAAGGGGGACTGTCTGTGTGCACAGTGCTCTTTGACCGAGCAGCCACCACGTTGTCGCGGGCGACGTGTTGAGTCGTAGTTTGACTTGACTAGGCTCCGTCTTACTACGGCCTGGACGAGCTCAGCGCTGATGATTAGCCCGACGAGCAGCTGCCCATGGCCGTTTTCGTCGTGAGCCCGGATCCAGTCGCCCAAGCACATGACGAACTGGCCAGCCAGTCACACGTGTAGCATTCGCAAGCATCAGGCACACGCTGCTCCAGCCCGCCATCGTCGACCACCCCTATGAGATCACCCATCGCCCCGACTAGCACGCCTGGCCGCGCAGGATTATTGACATGGCCGCTTTCTTCACAAATGCACTTCTACATGACGTACAGAGGCGTGTCGATCGTATGCTCAGTGACAAGGTCGGGCGGCTGCTTCCAAGCGAACGTGTGCTCTCATCGTATCCGTAGGCATATGGTGGAGACGGTTTTTCCAGACGTTCCATGACGTGGTGGGTGCGACGGCCCTCTTTATACTGAAGGTGCCTATTATAGCGCTCCTCAGAAGCCGGCGCGAGCGTCGATAGGCACGTCATCAGTGTTGCCCGCGACGAGAACCACCAGCGCACTATACAGTGCACTACTTGTTCGATCGTGCTGTCCCTTGCCACAGGCTGGTCTGTAGCCTTTTCAACGAGGCTGCGCAAGCGTCAAGGTCTTCCACCCCTTCGACCTCCACGCCGTGACGATTGGGACAGACAAAACGCCCAGCTAGCAATGCACCAGAAGGACACGGCAATTCCGTCACGCAACGGCAGTGATTCGTCTTCACATGGTACGGCGTTTGATCGCTCCAGCTGCAACGCTTTTGCCCTGTCAAGTCGATGCAAAAATCGCTGCCCCATGGAGCGGCGCTGTCGACGATGAGGAAGGACTGGATCTACATCGACGTTCAGACAGGGGACGGCTCTATTAGTAATTCAGTCTTCCCAGCAACACGGCGTGTACACTGCACGTACGTTCGAACACACTGGAGCGTTGCCACATACTTTCCACACAGCGCACACCCTCACACACACCACACATCCACTTCCCCCCAGAACGCAAGCCGATCCCAGCATCGCGCCCGCGATCGCTCGGCTAGGGCAGCACCTGCCCATAGCGCCCCAGATCGCTGCAAATAACTCGCATGGACTGCGTTTGCCAAGCTTCCTGGGGATTCCGGGGCCGTGAAGAGTTTTCGACGCTGCCGCCATTCGAACAGCGCTGGCCGTCGAGTTCCTGCGGGTACCTGCAAGCTAACCGGTTTTCTGTTGCCACTGTTCTTATGACCAGCCCACTTCTCCTTGCCATGGTGCCGGTATCAAGCCGACCTGCTGAGACCGGGCATGAAGACATGCAGCACCTGCAAAAAACACTGCGATTCAGTAGTTTGTTGCCGCTCATCCTGACCGTGGCTGCTTCGCACGGCAGGCCTTGGACCGTCGCTGTACCACATCCAGGTTATACATCCAGTGCGGTACTGTACGCTACTGTGCTTGGTTTTCTCGTTGTATACTTACATGCGTCTGATGCCTAGAAAGAGGGCCCACCATCCCCATACTCCAGAAAAAAAAATACCGCCGGCCTGCCAATACTGGTTACCGGCATATCGCCGTAGATCCACTCAGGCTCCATCATCTTACTCGTTGAAGTCGTTTCGCCACGAGTACTTGCCGTGCACAGCCCACTACTGCTTCTGGTCGCCTCGGCACTTTGATGTCAAAACAACACGAAACCGGCAGTTCTTGCTATGACAAATGTCTCCCTCTCCGGAACCCACTTTTGTCCCCATCGGCTCCCCGAGGCGACGAAAATCGCACGTCTCTTCACCTTTAAACTCCGGTGTGGAATCCGTTCCGGCAGCCCGTCTTTGACCAGTCCTCCCGTGTGACTGTCCAATGATAGTAATACTACGTGAACAGTGTTTTTCTCTCTCTGCTGCACAGGCGTTTCACCTTCTATTCTTATCAGCGCTCGGATACAACGTTGCTGTTCGTATTCAGTACTTTATTTTACTTTGTTCGTGCGGCTTCGGCGCCTTTGAGCCCCCGTCGACCTCGAGAGAGGGATGACCATTAATACAAAGGAGACTAGAACATCACGAGCTTTCCAGAACTTGACCGGCACCAACAAATCAGAACTTGTCCGTCCATGTCGCTGGCGACCCGCGATTCTGGTTGATCAGGGTCTGCCCCGGACTGCAGCCTTCGTCGCAAAAAGGATGTACTGTACTTCGAACCACGTCCATCCTACTCTAGTTCAAGGAACACATTATCCTTCCCTGCACATGACACCACTTGTTGCAGTCACAATCTCTCGTAGCTCTGCCATGGTAGCTGCTGGCTCCAGCAAAAACGATCTCGCAGGCGAGTATTTGACAGCACGTCCGCAGCCGCCCTTTTCGTTCGCGCCTTGGGCTGCATCCGAACTATCCGTGTCGGAAGGTGAGCAAGGACGGGAAGGTTCCGTTCATCCACGCGTTGCTGCACTGGGAGTCAGCGCTGACTCGCAACGGCACCCTGCGATGGGGATCCTCACGTCCTGTCAGTATCAGACCATGAGACTGTACTACTATTCTCCCGTTGCGCATGGCTCGTCCCGCAACCCGGGTCTTGGCATGACGGACTGCGTAAATTCAATTTTGTGGGGAGCGTAATGGTCAGGAGGTGTGAGGTGATACTTCTCAGGGGGAAGGGATCGATGGTGAGGATCTCGAGGTCTCGCTCAGGTCGGACATGCCCAGCGATGATGAACAACCTCGTGTAAGCGTTTCTGAGGCTCTGCGGATAACGGTCCCTTACATCAAGGACCATAAGTATAGATTGGTAACGAATGAAGTGCGGACATGGACGCTGATGTCTGCGGGGTCAGATGAGATTTTACCCACACGTACTCTGGTCATCTGTACAACGGGGATTCTTTGACTTGAAGACTACCTGGCTATTGACAAAAGGCGACAAAAGGCGAAGGGAAGGGCATGATGCAAGGCACAAGTCTTGACAACCGCACTTGGCGATACGGTAGAAGCTTGCGCTGGCTATACAATATGCCGTTCAAGTGTCTTGACATCAAGATTGACATTGCGACCGTTTTTGGCGCCGGCTGCCTCGCATAGCGTGCACAGGGTGCCCGCTGTTCCTACGTTTCTCATAGGAGATGGTAGTTCCGACGAGGTCGTAGACGTGCTAAGATCGTCTTCGTCGAGTTTCCTCGTCGGCTGACCGCCGATGAGATGTCGATCAGAGCCCAACATTTCGGATGGCTGCTTCTGTGCCCGCTCCGGCTTCTCGCCATCCATGCGCGCCTCTATCGACGTGCTTGCCCACAGTGCTGTGAGGGGAAGTTGGATCGCAAGCATAGTCATTGACAGGCTGCCGAGGTCCACGTACTGATTCCATTGCGCTGCTGTAAATATAACTTGGATCGGCTAACGTCAGCTGGTGACCGACAGGCCAGGAGAGCGTGTATAAACTACATACCTGGGATTATCATGCTCTGCAGACTGCCGATGAAGACGACTTGCATTGGACCGAACTTTCGCTGTCCTATCCGGCGTCGTCTTCGAATGGCTACGGCTAACTTCGCCACAAAGATGGCGAGGAAGAACCCCGCGCTGACGAGTTGCAGGATGGAAGCCACGTCGGATAGTCTGTACTGAAGAGCGTACGATGCCACGGGAGCCAAGTAGACAATGTTCTGTGCGTTTACAACCGTGGAAGCAAGGAGCTCGCACATGGTCACAAGGGCGAGAGCGCACGCAACGCCGACCACCAATGCTCGCTGGTGCGACGGTGCCGTGGCCATCATGACACACACCTGGAGGATGAGGGATGAAAGGATGACGCCTAACTCGGCTACCTTGAACACATCCGCCATGAGGCTCTTGGTCTTGTCGCCCGCGGTGATATGCGAGTAGTCCGACTCGAAGGCGACGAGCGGGTGGTTCCACGTCGAGTCGAGCCACGCCGCCATCATGCTGCCTCTCAGCACGTCCAGGAATAGTGCGAGCGTGTTGAGCATGTAGATCGGCGACCCTCGCTTGTCGGACCTGGTCAGCAGCAGCAATGTAACCAGCATGAGGCTCGCAAGCCCGACCTGCGCGCCGTACACAAGTCCGAGCCGGATGTTCTGAAATGTAAACTCGGCGAGGTCCTCCATGGGCACTGGTACAGTCGTCTGTGATGTACCGAGCACTTGGATCCAGCTCATGGTTTGGGTCCAGGGATCCACGCTCGTTACCGTCGTCGTCATCGCCGCCGCCACCGCTGCTGTTGCGCCGGTTGAAGCGTTCATAGCTGTGCGTGAAACTCTGTTGCTTAAACACGAAGCCGAATTGTATGTAGCCAAAGGGATCTGAGATGATGCTAGAATTTTGTAAACTCGTCCAGCAAGAAGAAAAAGAAGGCGATGGAGTAAGAGATAGAGAGGATGATACAAGAGGAAACTCTGGCCAAAGCTATATACCGACGAGCATGAAACAATACGATCGGACGCTGAATGGGGTGGAGAATGACGTGTAAGATGAAGAAAAAAAACATGCAAAGGCCGTAAGGTAGACAATCGGACCTTGGAGGATTGTGAGTCGGATGGGCCGATCTGAAAAAGAAAAAAAATTGTCTGCTGGAGCACAATACCAAGGGAGTCAGGAACAATATCAAGGCACTGCCTTGTGAAGCCTCGACGTTTCACTTTGGGAGGGCGAGTCCAAGCGAGACTCTGGAACAAGAGCCCGCTGCTGTCGTCCGCTCCCAACAGTCAATGACTTGCAGGCGTTTGGTGCGGTTGGCATGTCCGTCGCTTGGTGGGTTGGTGGTATCAAGACCGTGGCGGTTTGCAAAAGCGCCATGGCACGCGGTCAAACCGCGATGAGATGTTCCAATCTGAGTGCTTGCGATTTTGCACTTCACGCCACGACTGGCCCTTTTGTCCATTTCTTTTGACCTCCCTTGTCGGCGCGGAGATACGTGCGAGTTGGAGCGAGAATGTACGATCTTTACCGTGACGCTGCGAGCTGCATTGTTCACAAAGCAACGACGAGGGGAACAAATCGCAACAGCCTCCAAACTTGTCCAGCAGACGCATGATCGATCTCTTGGGATTTGTCTACACCACCCTACAAATGCTAAATTTGACACTGGCAACACCTTAGCCGCGAATGCGTAATAGGAAAAAAATATATATTTGATACATGTTCCCTTGCTTGTGAGCTGAGCTATCACCTCGACTTCTCATCAAGCTCCCTGGCTAGCTCCTCCACCTCTTCGTCGTCGAACTCGTCGTCTTCGACATATTCGTCGGCGATCAGATCCTCGCCCTCGTCTCGAAGCTCGTGGGCCTCCGCAGCAGCAGCGGCGTCTACCTCGTCCATGGACAGTGTGTTCATTCCAGATACTGCAGAAGATACTGCGGCTGCAGCTGCAGCATTTGCAGCCGCGGCGCTGAAGTCGTCTGCCGAATGGCTCAGGCCCGATCGCGCCTTCGCCTCCGCGACCGCCCTCCGCATCTCCAGCTCCGACACGTTCTTCACGGCTTGTGGTACATCCGAGCCGTTGCTGGATGTCGTTATGCCCTTTGGACTCCTGACTAACGGCAACTGCAAGTCCGCCTGATGTTCGATGAGCATCTGCCTCAATGCCCTTCGCTCCACGACCAGCCGCTTCATTTCCAACAGATTCTTGACATCCACCTCGGAAGCCGTCCTCAGGCGTCCGTACCGCACGCAGCTGTCCAACGCTTCGGCGAACTCGCCCTTGCCCTGCGTGATGAAGAAGCTATGGCCGTCGCCGTTCCGACCCCAGCCAAGTCCGTCCAGCGCCCATCGGAGCCAGTAGCCTCTATCCTCCTTTGGGATGTCGGTTGGCACGCCCAACTCGTCGACAACGATCAGCTGTCCACGCCGGTAACGATAACTTAGTGCCATGCGCCAGGCCTTGTGGTAGATCTTTTTTGGCAGTTCCGTCGCAAAACTCCTCGGTTTGGGGCCGTGAGCCACACCACCGCCTCGCAACATGGGACTCTTCTTGTCACCCAACCGCGCATGGCCTGTTCCCTTCTGAGGTCGAATCTTTATTCCTGAACCGTGCACCTCACTGCGCCATTTGGTGTTTGCAGTGCCTTGGCGCGAGCGATCGCCCTCGTATATAACGGCCCTGTGGAGGATATCTCGTCGGAGGGGGACAGAAAGATGTGTGTGTGGATAGGATTCCACGCGAAGAGGCTCGAGGCTTGGAAAGGAGTACACGGTGGTGTAGACATCTTGCGTTGGGAGGATGTGAGATGGGATCGCGTTGGGGATGATGAGGCCCTTTTTAACCTTGGCAGAGGGAGGCGGTGGAGGGGGAAGGGTATCAGAAGAGACTGAGGAGGAGGTATTGGTTCCTGAGGAGAGTGCTGTCGACATGTATCGAATGCATATTCGTCGTCCCGTCTACGCCAGTGTTAGAATTGGGGCAGTTCCTCTGCGGTATAGGCAGACGGGTGGCATATCTCACCTGCATCTCTGATGCTTTGCGACATCGTATTGTCAATTGACCGCCCCGCATCGCCGAGGCACAATGCCTTGATGCCATTGCGACGAAGACGAAAAGTTGTGAAGAAGGCAAATGGTGCTGTGCCATTTTTTTCCGCTTTGGGATGCGGACTTCCCTTGTGGTCACGCAGCACGGACCTGCGTTGGTTGACTTCCATTCTCGAAAAAGTTCGACCAGCGACAGCGACAGAGCATCACCCTGTTCCAGCATCATGGCTTCCGCGGCGCAGTCGCTCGGGTCATTGGCCATCTGCTCGCGCTGTCTGAAGTCTCAAAGCAGCATCAAGCTGCCATTGCGGACGTTCTCGACAGCGTCACTAACCGCAGCGCCGGCAGCATCTGCTGCGACAACACCATCATCTCAGCCTGCCAACCCGCCGCCGCTCATCCCAACTGACAAGCTAGATCCCAACACCGTTGCTACCGTCTCTGAGGAGAACAGACTCATCAAGCACCGTGGCCAATATCCCATTGGTTCGCGCCGCCGACGTGCCGTACTCTCCTCCATCAAAAATGCGATCCCTTTTGAACAGCTTCCCTATCAATGCTTCCAGGAGGCACGGAAAGTGATTGCTGCCGACAGAGAAGAGAAATTACAGGCCATTGAGAAAATGCGGGCAAAGATTGCACACCTAGAAGCGCGAGATCCAGAACAGGCGGGCGGAGAGTCGCACAAAAATCACAGACTGAACAGCATGAGGAAGCATCTAGAGTATCTGAAGATTCAAGCAGATATCAATGATCCGCTTGTCAAGAAGCGCTTTGAGGATGGAATGGGTAAGTTGTGCTCTTTTGAACAGTAACGCTCAAATTACAGCCTGTCATTGTTTGTTTCATCTGCTAACCGTACAATGTGATCTTTGTGCAGGTGACATGAACAAGCCCATTTACCGCTACCTTGCCGATAAGAAATGGCGTTCCATGAAGCGCAAGGTCCTCATGCAACGTATCACACAGATGCACGTCGTTCCAGATGCCCTTCCGGGCATTGATCCCACCCTCGACGTGGATCTGTTATGGCGACGTCGTGGCTTCACACCGGGTGACTTCGTGCCCTGCTCCTTGAGCGCAAACCCACCTTCGCTACGCATCCAGAAGTTCGACAAGGGCGAGGCGATGCTAACCGTCGTGGCAGTCGACTCCGATGTGCCCGACGTGGAAAGTGACGGGTTTAGGGCTCGCTGTCATGGAGTGTGGACGGGCATTCGGATATCTCCTAACGAACCGAACGTGGGTAAGCTTGGCGGGACAAACGCGAAGTTTGAAACGGTCGTGCCATGGTCACCACCTTATGCGCAGAAGGGTAGTCCGTACCACAGAATCTCGCTGTTCGTGTTCGAGCACGCGGACAGGAAGCCTTTGTCGGAGGAGCAGATAGCTTCGGTGAAGAAAGCCGCTGCTTCTTCCGAGACTGCGTCTGCAGAAGACGCGACACAGATATGGCTGCGTGGATTCGTGGAGATGACGGGCCTCAAGGCGACGGGCGTGACCATGTTCAGGACGCAGTGGGACGAGACCACGCGTGAGGTTATGGAGAAACACGGCATCGAGGGAGCCGACATCGAATTCCGAAGAAAGAAGCCGGAGAAGCTGCCGGAGAAGTATCGCGTCAAGGACGGCTTGAGATACAGGGGTTGGAAGAAGTAGAAGAACACTCGCGCATGTTTATGTAACTTGTTAGAGCCAGTGGGGCTGCGGACATTTGTATCATCATCATCGTCATCATCCAGGTTTGGGTCTATTACTTCCTCGCCTCCTGCTTGTCAATTTCGTGGTCACGAAGCGCTTTCCACCGCTTTTCGATGCTCCATCGCTCCTCCCTTAACGCAGTTAACTCGCTCCTGCCTAACCGTACGTATGAAATGCTCCTTCCAGACTTCAGGATTGCGGCATCTGCATGCAGCTCGCGTCAAATTTTCATTTGAACTTTCTCTTCATCACACGTCTGTCCCTTTGCTACAGTTGAACATTGCAGCGATGGATACATCCAGGCCGCTGAATCGACCGTCCCAGTTTCAGCTGGCCCTAGCCTTGGCTGTTGTCAAGTCCAAGCCTCTTCGAATAACAGTGCGCGGTGAGGGAGCAGACGTGACAAGACACATCGACTCTGTTCTAATGTCTAGAAGACTACGTCACGAGAATCAGACGACACATTGTGTCTGGCAATACTCTTCAAGGATTCGAGTCCCGCGAAAAGTACCTCGACGCGGTGGGTCATTGGTACTCCATGTATCAAGACTCGCAGAGGGAGATTGATCACCTGCAGACGAATCTTGTGACGTTGGAACGAGAGAATAGATCTATGGAAGCTGAACTTGAGAGGCTGCGGGATGGTGTTGAGCATACAAGGTCATCAACTGAGCGATTAAGCACATCAGAGAAGAGGAGAAAGTCTCCTGTAAAGAATGATGACCACATACAACACAAGAAGCCCAAGACTGAAAGTAAGGACATCATTGTGTTGCCCAAGGAACAGGCAGCTGCCGGAGACAATCTCCGTGACCTCCTGGAGGCCACTGGAGAAGGTAAGAGCAAGAGCATCCAATCTGTGCAAGTGTATCTGATAGACGGTTTAGATCCGACGATCACTCGAGACCTGTACTGCATTTACAAACTGTACAAGAAAAAACATCATGACGCCGATGGTTTGACATATCACCTTGTACAGGTTACTCGGGAAGTCGCTTCTCGTATTGCTAGAGAGGCAACACAACTCCAGGAGGACTTTCATAATGCGTCGCAGGAGAAAAATAGCAGATTGCGCGTACAGCGTATGTCTGCCGCTACCTTAAAACTTAAAACAGAATTCAAAGTCAGCCAACAAGCAGCGTTACGCTTATTCACCTTTATGTTACAAGGTTTGAGCACTCTGTGGATGCAGGGAACAGAGGAAAGTAAACGAAATCACGGAGTAGCCACATACGAAGTGATCGGAGCTTTCGACACACTATTATCAACTATTGAGTTGATCTGTTATAAGCAGGCAAAAGCAGTACCCGGCGATGAACACGCCTCTATGAGGGATAGTGCGACACGGATGAGGCAAACGAAAGATTCTAAGACCAAGAGAGCCAACAAAGCACCAGTGCCATCTGAATTGACCTCACTCGCTCTTGCCTTATTGTCTAGTTTGTCAGCATCGTGTAATGGACCTCATACCGCCCTGTTCGAGGGACTTCTGTACCTATTGCTGAAAAGGACAGCAAAAAAGCTATTTCTGCTGACTTTTAAACATCCACAGAGGGAATCTGTCCTGGAAGACATTGCTGCGGCGGAAATTGCCAAGGAACGAAAATTTGAAGACGAAGCAGAAGCTGCCAATATCGAAGTGCTTTTCCTGGTGCAAATCGTCGAGCGAGCGATGGACCTGGCACCAGCATTTCTTGGTTCGTCAGCCGCTTTTACAACGAGTAATTCAGGAAAACCTTCTCGATCCGGCGCAACGACGAGAGGAAACGGAAAGATGAATCCCCCAAAGTCGGGTATTAGCATCGCAGCGAAAGAAAAGCTTCAACACACCCTTGTTCGGTGCATGTTTGGTGAATTCCCTCGGCCACTATCTCACGACTCAAACGACGGTGACGGCGAAGCGGGTGTCGACAACGACTTCGTGGATGTACTAAGAAAGCCGGTTCAACTTGGTCCGGTGCCACCCCCGCCCAGGGTTGAAGTCGTTGATACACCAGGGTGGTTCAGGGAAGAGATCTGGAGGTTGATCGGATGGGATATCCTAGGCCGCGAGGAGGGATGGTAAAGTCTCTCTCTTCCATACCAATGTCCTTCATCCCAACAGCAAGTAAAGTTTCATTTAATTCACTTCTTGTTCGCTGCGAGGTCTGATCTCCGCCCTGTGAGATCAAGTCAAGAATCGTTTACCGATGTGGTAGGTGGATGGAAAGTCTTGGCCCATCATTACCTCTCGAAATTACGTCCTTTCGAATCTGGACCTGGATCCACGCGCGCCTGACCCTCAGCCTAATCTAACGTAATTTCCCGTCTATCGCCTGCGCCTCTGATTGGTGCCCTCCTACCTCACGTCCAGCCAATTGGTTATCGCTAACCTCACTTCTCATTTCCTCGCTAATGGCGCCGATAATGAGTCTTGGAGAAATGAGATGAAACAAAGGGTTGCGTTCTCCCCAGGCCACGATCTTCATTGTTTTCTTTCATTTTTGTCTACCCTTTTGGGGAGGAGCACACCCGAGGCAATAAATCGTTCAAGTCGCACGCACGTACATACGTACATACACAAGACACTCACTTTGGCGACGCAACAATCACCTTTCTTCTCCCGCAAAGCATTCAAACGAGTCGCTCTCGGCGCATACTTTGCAGTCGCTCCTTTATCGCGCACGATAAGCATCCTTCCAAAGTCCAATCGATATCGAAACGCTTTGATCGCACAGCACAAAATATACCAAAGATGAAGTTCACAGCAGCTATCGCCCTCGTTGGCCTCGTTGCCGCAGCGCAAGCCGCGCCCATGCAGATGGATGCTGTGCTATCCAATGATGCTCCTGGTGCAAGCTACTTGTCCAGCCCACGCATGTTGACACTACCGAACAAGGTGAAGCGTTGGTTTCACATGGAGTGAACTATGTGCGATGAAACAACATGGAATAGGAGAGGCTTTTCCGTACATGCTGGTATATCTGGGGATGAGTTGAATATTCAAGGATTGGAGATGCAGGGGAACTGAGATACCCACCACACGACTTTTACGACCGTTGGCGCTTGACTTCACCAAGAACATTTACAATGCCTATTCCATTCGATCTTTTCACCGTCCTCGATACGCGATCTGCAAAAACCCATGCGCCTGGATGCGATTGAGCGAACAGACTCTCGCAAGTTTAGCGCGGCATCAGGTCAACAAGACACGAGCGATGGCTGGCTTTCTTGACACCTTTACATATATTTTCGTCTACATGCGACGCACGCAGAAGGCGTCAAACGTCGATGCCTAGTTCTTAAGCATCCCCCTTCTGATGCGACATATCCACAGTTGCAAAAATTTTTGCTTGTTAGCATAGTTAAAAATGATAATGTATATATGCAAGTTGTACAGATTTGAAACCCTTCATGATCTCACCCGCTTCTCTATAATGCCTTAGAATTTAGAACTGGATCGGGAGTAACGTGGACCTCCCAGTATTTTCTGTACTTGGCCGGAAATTCGTTCTTCCTCTCTTCGTTCACCCAATGCTCGTACGCATCGTGCGTGACAGCCTCGGCCAGAAGACCTTGTCTCTTCCCGTCTTTAAGCCAAGCGTATAGCTCGACGCTAGTCTTGACATATTCTTGCACACCCTGTCTAACATCAATCGTTGCGCCAGTCGTCCAACTCAGAAGCAGCGGCTCTATCAGTGGCGCGTCTGTAACGCTAGGATGGGTCGTGCCCAGACTCGTCAGGAACCAGGACGCACCGACTCGGTCTCGCACTTCGACCACTAAGTCCTTGACGTAGTCGAAGTGCGGGCGCCCCTCAAAGATGCTATGCTTCGACGACCACGAATTGGAGTGAATGACCAAGATAGGCACGTCGATGTCATGATTCATGGGCCCGGACGATTTTCCTGGATCGAGAATTATGCCGCCGACTGCTGGGTTTGAAGACGAATTTGCGTGCTTGAGCGCCTGTAGCGCACCCGTCGCACCGTACGAATGCCCCGCGATGACCAGATGGTTGAAGTCCAGCCTCCCCTCCCAGTCGGCGAGATGCGTGCCCTCCCCGCGCGTGTTCGCGTGTCTTGTCTGCTCGCCGCGGCCAGAGTTGATCCGTCGCAGCACCGAGATGGTCTCGGTGATTTCGGCCTGACGAAAGTTGAGCTGCTCACGCTTCATGCGCGGGGTGTCCATCTCCGTCTCCGGAGCGGGCAGTAGTTCGGATTCCTTGAAGTGCAGTATATGCTTTGTCGTGCCATCGGCGCGGACCAACACGCTGCCTGGACAGCTGCCGTCCCGATGCTCGATCATGGCGACGACGTGGCCGCGACTGGCGAGCTCGCCGGCATAGTGCGTGTAATCTGTGCGGGAACTCGCCATTCCGTGCGAGAAGACCATGATGGGAAACGCAACCTCGTCGACAGGCTCCGCGAGGGGAACATCGACCTTGGCTGGGATGGTGATGCCACCTGCGATGGCCCAGAGGGCGGCTGTCATGATGGGTCTCATGATGAAGTTGTCTATGGACGCAAACTTGGCATAACCTCGAGCCGTGAGGCTGACAGGCTTAGGAACCCAGTAGTGCGAAGGCTTGCTGGACCGCGAGCCCTTAGCGGCTGGATAAAAGAGCTTGAACAGCACCGTCTCGAGCTCGAAAGCGCGCTGCCCCGTCTCTTTGTATACTGTTTGTGATATCATGACCGGCTTCTCTAGGGGAACTTCCAGGTCCATGACCCCGACTTCGTGAGGGCCGGTATACTTGGGTAGGTTTGAAGCCAGCAGCGGGGACCCTCGGACCAGGCAATAGAGTACGTAAAGCAACAGTAAGATGAACAGGGCGTATCTCCATGTCAGCCTAGGTTGAATTAATCGTACAAAAGAATCAGGGATTCGCCAGTGCTTTGTTTGCTGTGTTAGCCATCGCGGCTGTTTCCACGGCGAGTCCATACCAGGTCGACGGGGAAGCGGTGAATCGTGCTCGGCAATAGGGTCGTCCTCATCGAAATCGGCTAACTCAACGTCATCTGAGTAGTGAGCGTCATTCGGAGCCATGGAGATGCCTTTTCTTTTAGCTGTAAGGAAACAAAAATCGCTAATGGTGACTGTGGAACAAGTGGAGTTGAGATTGAGTTATTGAACCTGAGGAAGCGGATTCATTGTTGGCAGCCTGCTGGACCCAATGGAAAGTAGTAGAGGCGTGATCAAGAGAGACTTGGTATAGTTTTCCCACTGGACTTCAAGTGCTGACGCCTCTGGAAGCCTACGGAGTTTGGCGGACTATCGCTTGCTACTTCAAAACTAGCGTACAATGATGGATGTGGCGGCGACCAAGACGCAGATGAAAGTTAGAGATTCATCAGCGATAAACAAGGGGAAGTGTTGAAGCAACAGGATGGAATTGCCAGATCAGAATCTACGTAGAGTTCAGACGAACAATGATGTGTCTTCGCGATGTTTGTGACATGTAAAGGCGCACGTGACATGTTGCGCCACTTTTGTCTTCAGCTCCATTGTGGCTGTTCGATGTTTGCCCCGCCACGTTCTGCCTTGCGCCGCCAGTACGGTGAGTACAAACGTCAAAAGCTTAGAATGCTTCCCAACGTGACGAGGTGCACGTAGTCAGATTCAACATGGACGCCTCGCTGAAGAGTTGGGGTATGCAAATGGAACCCTTGTGAAGAATTAAGGACCTGCTAATCACAACAACAGAGCTCGAGAACTCGATACAACTGCTCGATTCTACTCGCGATGCTCTTTATGATTTCGACGAGGCCGCCTACAAGGCCCTGCAAACCCAAAAGCCGTGGAATAAAGATCCAAACTACTTCAAACACGTGCGGATTTCTGCAGTCGCCTTGCTTAAGATGGTGATGCACGCCCGTAGCGGTGGCAGTATTGAAGTCATGGGCTTGATGCAAGGCACAGTACATGGAGACACCTTCATCGTTACCGATGCCTTCAGATTACCTGTTGAGGCGACCGAGACTCGAGTAAATGCACAAGAAGAGGCTTTTCAGTACATCGTTCAGTATTTGGAAATGTCAAAAGCAAATGGACAGTGCGAGAACATTGTGGGTTGGTATCACAGCCACCCTGGCTACGGGTGCTGGCTATCGGGCATAGACGTGAGCACCCAGAACCTCCAACAAGCGCACCAGGATCCCTTTTTGGCAGTTGTGATTGATCCCGATAGGACGGTGTCGGCGGGCAGGGTGGAGATCGGCGCCTTCAGAACATATCCTGACAATTATAAGCCCGCTTCCGCAACGGACAGCGACGGCTTCCAGACTATCCCTATGGAGAAGATTCAAGACTTCGGCGCTCATGCAGACCGCTACTACCAGCTCGAAGTTTCGCATTACAAATCCAGCCTCGACACCAAGCTCCTTGCCGCACTGTGGAACAAGTTCTGGATCAATACTCTGTCGTCCTCACCATTGTTAACGAACCGTGACTTTGGAACGAGGCGGATAAATGATCTGGCTTATAAGATTCAGGATATGAATCACCAACAGCAGATGAGGGGTGGTGGCGGCGCGGCATTACACACAATGTCTAGGCAGTTTGAAAAGGACGAGAGGCTAGAAAAGATTGTGAAGGCGAGCGACAAGATTGAGGCTGAAGAGAGGGCTGGCTTGATGGCTTTACAGGTCAAAAAAGAGATCTTTAAGCTCGAGAATAAGGTATGACGCTGAATATGACGGATAGGACGATCACCGGAAAGGACGTCCAAAGCGTGAGCTGCACGGGCGCAAGTTCTGCTGTATGCAACTGAAGTCTAGGGCTAGAATGACTACAGAGGGTATAGTCCGACAGCCGGAAAAGAAGAAGACGAAACCGGCGTCGATAATGGCCAGTTGGCGCTGTAGACGTTCAGGCCAGACTCACGTACCGAGGCGCAGTCACACAATGAAAGATAGAATATTAATGACACGGACGCGTCTGTGGACAGCGATCTTAAACAAGCGCACTCGGGCACTTCACTTGTCCTTTTCTATTCATGTGGTAGAGTTTCGATTGGAATCGATGAGTTGAAGCTCAGCGGTAGCCAGAATTGTGTACCCTCATATTACAGTGTGGTAAAAATGTCGTGGAAGAAGGAGTTTTTTTCGTTTTGATGCGGGCCTTTTGTTCTGAGATGCATTTCAAAGCAAACAAGCTCTGACTTGGTCTGTTGCACATTCGAATCCCCTTCGTTTCTGCAGATATTTCGGGGATCAGGCTAGATGACGCTGTCGATATCCATCTACTGCAAGCGGAAATCTACCCTTGCGATGTGTAGCGAGCTATCTGCGCTGGCGATGGCAAGATCCCATGCTAACTCTCCACCGTCATGATGCCGCAATTGACCTTCGGTGTTTGCCTCCGGTCGCCAGGACAGCTGCAATACCGCTTTCGACTGTTGGAGCACGCCAAATTGTGCATAGGGGCTGATAGCGTATTCGCCCTCGTTCAAACAAGCGAAGCAGATAGACAGCTGCCCACTCTCCAAGCCGTACGCAAGCACGATCTTGCCATCGACCGGTTCCGGCACGAACGCCAAGGCGGTCACGGGCACATCCGTACTTATACTCTGCACACATATCGCACCTTCGTCGCTTAGTCTCCATATCTTTACGGTCTTGTCCCTGCCGCCGGTAGCGAATATGCGACCCGCTGCAGCTGGAGCCCATGACGTCGCGAGAATCATTCGGCTGTGCGCTTTCGCATCGTTCTGCACAAGCTTGTACTCCGAAGGTGAGGTTTCACTCCGCTTCCATAAGCAGAACTGCCTGTCCCTTCCCACGGACAGCAAATATGCGTCGTCTGGTGAGAAACGTAGACCTGTGACCGTCAAAGTGTGGGCTTTCAGGACGGGCTTTACCTCCCTCCACTCCTTCGTGTCGTACAATCGTATTACTGCATGGTCCACAGAACTTGCACGGCATGCTGTTGCAACGAGTGTCGCATCATGACTTGCTGCCACAACGTTAATCTCATACCCGTGGCCATAGAGCTTCTCTCGTTCGGGCCAGAGCATGTGTCGGGATAAATGGTCCTCGAGCGGAGGCTCGTCCAGTTTGAGTGTGGACTTGTGCACAATTGACGCAGGGTCAACCGCATTTCTATCATCACCGATGGCTATTGAAGCTTCGTCGTCGGCGACGGCTTCGATGGCCTTGTTAGACAGTCCGAGGACCGGGATGTTTGCTGCATCGGGGAGGGAAATATTTTTCGGCTTGGAGATACCACAGAGGCTGCTCAGCAGGTCCGCTACGCCATCTGGTTCGTCAAACACGCGAAGAAGCTTCTCATCCGCGCCTGAGATGAATTGAGAGTTCGTGATTGTGTCAATGCAATTGATATCGTATCCATGAATCTGGGGCCGTGAGAATTCGTGCCATGATGAGCGGCCATCCACCCTCCACTGAGCGTGCAATCTTGTTGTCTGGTCATTTCCCGTACTCAGCAGGTACGCACCGTCTCTGGACCATGCTAAACCATTAACTTCTCTGGTATGTCCTGTAACGGCCGGCTTCTGGATCCAAAGATCAGACCCTTCAGAAATGTCTCTTTGCCAAAGGCGCCAGCCTCCCGTCCTACCTAAACTGACAACGGCACTGGCATTTGGTGACCAGAGACCAGCCCAAAAGCCACCTGTGCTTCCGGTTGCTGACGTTGAGCCTTTTTGAGCAGAAATCTCGCCGAGGCGCGCAACGCACATCCAGATGCCGGTTGACTCATCCGCCTCCCAGACGGCTAGTGAGTTATCTGCACTTGCTGAGAGAAGCTGCAGGCGATTTTTGTAGCAGTGCCACGATGCCGTGTAGATCCAATCTTCATGGCCCAACAGCAAGGCTTCGAACGTGACGGAAAATTGTTGTGTTGCCGTCGAGAAACGATGTGCTTTGTTAGACAACGAAGATTTTGCCAGAATGCCCAACGTGGGATCATTGAGGGCTCGACTTGAGGTGGGAAGGTCATGTCCACGATGGATCCGCCACAGTCGGATGTATTTATCTTGGCTCGCGGACGCCAGAATGAAGTCGCTTGACGCATCACCCGGTATCTCGTTTACGATTGCCAAAGATCGTATCCACGCTTCGTGACCCGTCAACGTCGCCACTAACGAGAAATGACTCGATGCAGGATCTTCGCCTTTTGCGACATAAATTTGTATCGAAGCTTTCGTTCCAGCAATTGCTAAAATCAGCTCACCCGTTTTAGCGTTTGAACGAGGGGCGAGGCTGGCGATGGCAATAGCCAAAGGAAAGAATCTTGGTGAAATCTGGATTTCCTGGAGGAGAGCGACCTCCACGTCCTCAGTTTTTGCGCTGTCAGACTGGATCTGCCACACCTTGACGGTGGCATCTGCCGCCCCCGTCACAAAAATGTTCTGTGACGAAAGCTCTGCGATGCAATTGATGGAAGCCGCGTGCGCATCCAGCTTCGCAACCTCGGCCCAGGACGTCGAATCCGAGTTCGATCTTCGCCATATCCGAACCGTCTTGTCTACAGATCCACTAATGAGAAGCGGATCTGGAAAGCCAGCGGCAGATATGAATTTGACGGCATTAACAGAGTCCGTATGGCCTTTCAACAGAGCATGGATGCCAGTGTGGTTCTTTTCCTGGGGTCATAGTCAGCAAAGGAAGAAGTATCTTTAAGTATTGAGCGCGTAATACAAGAGGATCCCATAGTGCGATGTTGTTGTCCGCACCGAAGGCAAGGATGCCTGAATGGCGGTCCCAATCTGCAGCGGCAGGATGCCGATTGCCACCCACGCTGATGTATTCAAGCTTCACATCAGTCATAATGCGCAGAGTTGACCATGTTTCGAGGGAGCTGGCGGGTTGAGAGATGTGCAAGTGATTGGTGATTGGCTGGTCAAGGATAAATTTTTGGTGCGATCCACATTTGCGTGCATAACATATCTTTGGCGGCCTCTTGTCAACACAACTTCAAGGCATAACGTAGGCACTTAGCTTCAAATGAAGATCCTGTAGGCATTCGTTCTGACACAAAAATCACATCGCGTTCTACAATGGCGGCGTCTGAGCAGACGAAGAGCGGAGCGCCTGCAGAGGTAGCCAGCTTGCCCATCACCGTAGAGTTTTCGTAAGTCCTGAGTTGTGTTTGAACGGCAAGAGCTCGGCACCTAACATAAGACAGCGGCGGTCTCGAAATGCTGTTCGCGAATGAGAGGGTGCATCGGATGGAAGTTCCCTTGAAGACAGCCGCAGGCGACAGACCGAACATCAATTGGCTCATCGACTACCTCTGCAAGAACAAAATGAAGGACCCGCGGAAAGATTTGTTCGTGCTTGACGACACCGTGTAAATCTTCCAGCCTGCATTCGGGTTTCCCATCAAAGCAAGCAGCTAACGTTAAGAGCAGCCGTCCGGGAATCCTCGTACTCATCAACGACAGCGACTGGTCGCTGGAGGGCGAAGGTGAATATGAGATCCAGGCGAAAGACCACATCATGTTCATCTCGACACTCCACGGCGGCTAAGGGCGCAGGAATGGAGCATGTATCATGGAAAGCCAATGAAAGAAAAAGTTTCTCAATGCAACTGCTTCAGGACGGGTGTTCAACAAATGCCATGACGATTATTACTATTTTTTTTTTCTTCACTGGCTTGTCCGACGTCCCCACCAACGTGCGCGCCTTCCAGTGCTGCCGACCACAGTTCGGTCGCTGGAAACGGCTCCTGGTCCTCGTGAAGAATCTGTTTTCACTTGGACATTACTATAACCAGTAATGGTCATCGTTCAGAAACATCACTCACGCACGCGTGCCATTGCTATTTACACCGTCCGGCTTTGCGACGAAGATGCGCAACATGAGCATTAACAAGGCTCATTCAAATACCGCTTCGACATAGTTAGATCAAGCAGTAGAACCATTCACGTCAGATTGGACGGAGCCATGGCTTTACATAGTTCGGTCTTGCCGCATGAAAAGAGCACGAATGCGCCGGAACTACAGGCTACCAAGCGAGCAGTAGAAAGGACACGACGGGACAGCACCACCTCCAGGGACGACATGGCTTCCTCCGCGAAAGCACGCACTCGCAGCTCCACGCCCCGCACGGACGAGATCATGGCGACACTGTCCCAAAAGCCCGCCCAGACAAAAGACCGCATACGCTCAGAGCTTCAGCGTCTCGAGCGCGCCATCTGGCACTTCGAAGAGTTCATTCCGCCTTCGTTTCGCCAGCCGTGCTCCTCCTCAAAGCGTGTCCAGTACAGACATCCGATCGAGAGGGCGTGGATGCGGCACATCGCCGTGGAGGGACACGGGTACTGCGAGACGGCGGTCGACCTCCAGGAGGACTGGGGCAGGACCTTGATTCGCGACGTCCTGACTGAGACGCTGGGCGCTACAGAGGCCGTCTACATGGCTGCCAAGAAAGCTGATTGCACGCGAATGCTGATGTACCTCTACTACATGACGGACGTGCTGAACCTGGGCTGGGATCCGCACGAGGAGACGGAGGTCAGGTGCGGAAGGAGCAAGCTTGAGATGTACATCGGGTCAGCGGCCCTGAGAGGCGCAGTGGCACGTCGCACGATTGCCGAGTGCACGCGGGCTTTGAACAGTGAGCTGGTTAAGAATTGGGGCGGTTCTTAGAAATGTAGACTAGTGTCTTCATTACGTATTCGCTATCCTCTCGGCGGAAATGACGCATGAGGTGTTTTTCGCCAGATCGGTGGCGAGTAGACCATATTCAGCTCTCTCGCTTCCTTCACTCCTACCGCAAAGTGCGCCACAACATCCGACTAGTACGTCGCCACGTCTCGCCCATTCAGGGCTCAAGCATGACTGCTTCGATGCCCGGTATCGTATTCTGCCACGTAGTCGCTCATTGAGACCATTAAGAGATGAGCCATGCGTACTCAGTCTGGCCGTTCAGGTGGAGTTGACAACGTGTGGGCATGTGGTGAGAATGCCACCTGCACATCCCCGCTGGCGTGGGCACATGGGCAAGTCACGAAAGATCTCTCCCAGAGTCTCTCGGGTTTAGGCACCTTGTTTGCCCACTTCAAAGATAGTCCTTCTTCCTGGCGGTTCTCGTGTATTGGTTGAGATGCCATTCGACATCTCCGTCCTTGTTCTCCAGTGTTCCGTTCCTGATCTCGAACAATCTCATCGTCATCCGCGGTCCGACCTCGGCCAATTCCACACTCTGGTACCCGGTCTGGACGAAAACATGGTGTCTGACCTCGATGCTGTCCTCGATGTTCTTGAAGGTGACGACGCGGCTGCCGAGCTGCCTCGATGGCTCGCGTGGCGGGAACAAGTGCTTAAGAATCTGCACGACCCTCTTGCCCAGTTTGGTGCTGAAGCCTTCAAAGATCAGGTGTGGGTACGACTCCGAGACGGTGCCGCGGGCGGCGTTGGGAATGTCGGCGCGCAGGACGACGTTGTGCAGACTGAAAGACGCCGTGGGACCGTGGGGCATGTGCGATACGGTCAGCGCGGTCGGCGTGCCTCGGTGCTCGTGCAGCAGCACCACGTCGCTCATGTCATTGGCCTTGACGCTCTGCACGAGGTTTGGCAGGATCTGGTTGCCGCGGTTGAGACGGATGGCGGTCGGGAGGAGGAGACGGATCTCCTTCGCGAAGGTTGACAGGCGCGAGGACGGGTCGCGCGACGTCGTCACGACGATGCGCGGGTCACGGATGCCTGAGAGGGCGGCATACTCGTCGTCGAGGCCCAGCTCTTCCTCGGTCGTGCGGTCTGTTGCGATTGAAACCGTGAGCGGGACATCCTTGGCTCTCTTCTTCCGTGCGCAGAGGATCGCAGTCGAGCGGCGTACTTACCGGCGCGAGACTCGTCGAACTTGTAATCCTCTCGAAGGCTCTTGTCCTTGGCTATCTCTGGGTCCAGAGGCTTCCCTCGCGCGAGAGCATCCTTCAATTTGGCTCTCTTTGCCGCGATCTCGGCTTGTTGCAGCGTAAGTGCCTTGCCAGTGATTCGTTAGTCTTGGGTCTTGCACAGGACGTGTTCAAACTCGCGCTACATACCCGACGGTACAAATAGTCCCGCCTCTCGCGCGCCTGTCTTCGAATCATTGTAGCGATGAGTGTCTGGGGCAGAAGACTCGCATCAAGCGGGGACCGTCGGGTAGGACGTGATTTTTTGATGCAACAATTTTTTTATGGGCCAATCAGCATGCGACATGGCCGCAAATAGGGTGCACGTTTAATTCTCCACTAATAATACACCTACTCTGTACGTCTGCCTCTGTTACTCTACGTTATCGATGCAGAGCGGTACAATGCCACGCAACGCGAATTGGATGAACGCAGGCACGGATCGAAGCTTCTGAGCACCTGCTTGTCTCGCCAACGGCGATTCTGGACAAAGGCACGAAGTGTCCGACCCTCGTCGGAACAAGAACCAGGCCGGATCAACGGGCACGAGCGCACAGTGGGCATCTCTTGGGAAGCGGGCGGACAGGCGTGCATGACGTCCACCGCGATCACGAACTTGGTCGGCGTCAGGGCATCTCGTTCACGGTGCTACCACGATATCAAGTTCGTTTCCCGCCATCTTGCCTGGTCGGATCCAGACGGCGGAAGCAGAAATTTGCCACCGAGCTCGGAGGGGCCGGGGCCAATGGCAGGGTGAGAGGGCGGGACTGCTTATACGTGCCCATGCTCAGAACTGCTGACTGCGGGCCCTGCATGCGAACGTGGCCGTGGCGGCTGCAGGCCGTTGGGCGCAGGTGAGCCGTGAGCGAAGTGCGTGCGGGCGTGCGGGCGTGCGAGTCTGTGTGTGTGTGTGTGTGGATCTCACAAAAGTACCAAACCTTGCCCAAACTCGGCCGCAAATATCCAACCTCATACAGTCTGTCCCTCACTGAGGCGGCCTCCACCTCCTTCACTGCCCCCTCCGCTGCAGCTGAGCGCTCTGTCACTTTCGTCATAAGTCCGCTTGTCTGTTTGTGCTGGGCAAACCACGGAGCCGTTTCCATATGAACCAATCTGTGGTCCCTCTACGCCACGCATCGTCCGCTCCTCCTCCCATACTGATATCCGAACCCACACCCGTGTCCAGTTTTTCGGCGACGACCTTCTCTCTGTCTGTACGGCCGTACAGAGCACGAGATCCGAGCCTCCGCTACTAGGGAACGCCTCCGCCGTAGGTTGCGATGGAAGGCGCCTTCGCACACTTGGGCAACCACCTGGTCTCCGATTCGACAGCCAACATCAAATTCGGCGACGATGAGAGTATCCTCGACGGGTTGGGCGGCCCGCGCAGACGCCGCAACAACGACGACGACGACCAGAGCGACGTGTATGATGACGACACGGAGAGCCTGGCTAGCATGGCTATTGGCGGCGTGAATGGGAAGGGGCCAAAGAGAGAGGAAGAGGAGCAGGTTGAACTGCCGCCTCACGCTTGCTCGTACGTCTGCATCGCGAGTCCGTTTCACCGTGAAAAATTTTTTGGGACATGTTTGTTCCGCATCCATACACCTATGCGTTGATATGCTTCTGTACCACTTGCATAGCATCCGAGTATGCCGTGGGCCGGGATGGACGCAGACTAATGTTGTGTGCTACGTACAGGTACTGCGGGATTCACAACCCTTCAAGCGTTGTCAAGTGCCTTGTGTGCCAGAAATGGTTCTGCAGCGCTCGCGGCAATACGTCGTCGTCACATATCATCAATCACCTCGTGCGTGCTCGCCACAAGGAGGTCCAGCTGCACCCTTCGTCCGCGCTTGGCGACACCGTGCTCGAATGCTACAACTGCGGTACCAAGAACGTCTTCCTGCTCGGCTTCATTCCCGCAAAGTCAGACACCGTCGTCGTCCTCCTTTGTCGCCAGCCCTGCGCCGCGATGCCCTCCTCCAAGGACATGACCTGGGACACCTCGCGTTGGCAGCCGCTGATCGAGGATCGCTCTTTTCTGTCCTGGCTCGTCGCGCAGCCGAGTGACCAGGAGCAGTTACGCGCACGACATTTGAGCCCGCAGCTCATCGTCAAGTTGGAAGAACTATGGAAAGAGAATGCAGCGGCAACAATTCAGGATCTGGAAAAGGGAGCAGGCGCGGACGACGAGCCCGCGCCGGTCCTGCTACGCTATGACGACGCCTATCAGTACCAGAACGTGTTTGGGCCGCTGGTCAAGATTGAGGCCGACTACGATCGCAAGTTGAAGGAGTCGCAGTCTCAAGACAGTTTGACCGTGCGTTGGGATTTCGCGCTGAACAACAAGCACCTGGCCAGTTTCGTGCTGCCCAAGCTCGAGCTTGGGGACGTAAAACTTGCAGTCGGAGACGAAATGCGCTTGAAGTACACCGGTGAACTCCGGCCTCATTGGGAAGGAGTGGGCTATGTTATCAAAGTCCCCAACAATCAGTCCGACGAGGTCACACTTGAGTTACGCACAAAGGGCGACCACAAATCTGTGCCCACCGAATGTACCCATAACTTCACCGCTGAGTACGTGTGGAAAGCCACCTCGTTCGACCGCATGCAGCACGCCATGAAAACCTTTGCCATCGATGAGATGAGCGTTTCGGGCTACATCTTCCACCGGCTGCTTGGCCATGACGTTGCTGCCGCTCCCATGAAAACGCAGCTCCCGCGCAAGTTTAGCGTGCCGGGACTTCCCGAGCTTAACAGCAGTCAGATCAACGCCGTCAAGACCGTACTTCAGAAGCCCCTCAGTTTGATTCAGGGCCCGCCGGGCACGGGCAAGACAGTCACATCCGCAACGATCATTTACCACCTGTCCAAAATCAACGGCGGCCAGGTTCTTGTCTGCGCACCGTCCAACGTCGCTGTTGACCAGCTTTGTGAACGCGTCCACCGCACTGGCCTCAAAGTCGTCCGCGTCACAGCCAAGTCTCGCGAAGACGTCGAATCTCCTGTCGGCTTCTTGTCTCTGCACGAGCAGGTCCGCATGAACGACACAAACGTCGAACTTCGCAAGCTGAACCAGCTCAAAGACGAACTCGGCGAGCTCTCCTCCCAGGACGAAAAGAAGTTCAAGCAGCTCACCCGCGCTGCAGAGCGCGAGATTCTGTCTAATGCCGACGTCATCTGCTGCACTTGCGTCGGTGCGGGAGATCCGCGACTCGCCAAGTTCAAGTTCCGCACCGTGCTCATCGATGAGAGCACACAGTCCGCTGAGCCGGAGTGCATGATCCCGCTTGTGCTTGGCTGCAAACAGGTTGTCCTCGTCGGTGACCACCAGCAGCTTGGGCCCGTCATCATGAACAAGAAGGCCGCCAAAGCCGGTCTTAACCAGTCCCTCTTCGAGCGTCTCGTCATCCTAGGCTGTTCTCCCATTCGTCTGCAGGTCCAGTACCGCATGCACCCGTGCCTCTCCGAGTTTCCTTCCAACATGTTCTACGACGGCTCCCTCCAAAATGGCGTCACTGTACAGCAGCGCCTGAAGCGCGAGATCGATTTCCCATGGCCTGTCGTTGACAACCCCATGATGTTCTGGTCGAATCTGGGCAATGAGGAGATATCCGCCTCGGGAACTTCGTACCTCAACCGCACCGAGGCATCCAACGTCGAGAAGATTGTCACACGCTTCTTCAAGGCTGGCGTGCGTCCGGACTCTATTGGCGTAATCACCCCGTATGAGGGTCAACGCAGCTACATAGTCAGCACCATGCAAACGCAAGGCACTTTCAAGAAGGACAACTACAAGGAGATTGAAGTGGCGTCCGTAGATGCGTTCCAGGGCAGAGAGAAGGATTTCATCGTGCTCTCTTGCGTTCGTTCAAATGACCACCAGGGCATTGGCTTCTTGTCCGACCCGAGGCGTCTCAACGTCGCACTCACTCGTGCCAAGTATGGTCTTGTCATCCTGGGCAACCCGAAAGTCCTTTCTAAGCATCCGCTATGGCATTGGTTGCTCTTGCACTTCAAAGAACGTAACTGTCTCGTCGAAGGGCCCTTGTCCAATTTGCAGGTCTCCCTCTTGCAGTTCTCCCGTCCAAAGACTACCTACCGGGGACCACAGCGCTACCAGATGGCGTACCAGCAGTCGAACAGTGCCCTTTCTGGTGCACGGGGAGGTCCAGGTAGTTCCATGCCCGTACGCGGTCCACGATCGGAGTACACGGATACCGGATCCATCGTGGGATACATTCCCGACGACGTTTCCTCCGTCCACTCGTCTGCCATTGGCGGCGTAGGCCTTCCACTTGGCGGAGCTAGCAACCCGAATTACCCTCCCATGTTCCAAAATTTCGATCAAGCATGGCCTTCGCTTCCCCGGCACCCGGGCGGTAAAGGCAAAAGCGGAGGCGCAGCACCCAGCGTCGCAGGCGAGAGCGAAGCAGCAAGCGAGTTTACCGACATGAATGGAGGCAGCGTTGCGGGTGGCAAGGAGGGTGGCGTTTCTCTTGCCGGCTTGACTATCAACGATGCGAAGCCAACGAGTTTGAGCCAGTCTGATCGCCTGAAACGCTACGTCGAGAGCAATGGGCAGGGCGTCGAACGCACAAGCGGCTTCGCAAGGGGCCTAGGCAGACCTACGGTTGGCCTTGACGACGATGATGCGCGCTCCATCTCGACGGCGTTCGCAAGTCAGATCGGAGGTACTGGCGCCTATGATTGATTGAGTCATACAACGGGACGGGATGCAAAAGAAAGAAACCGATAAAAAAACAACTATTTCTGACAAGCGATGCGTTGAATTGCCCGACTTTCTTGGGGTTCCATGACACGCGCCTCTCGGCGGACATATCTCGTTGAGAAAGATCGCCGTAGCTCGCCCGTGTGGAGCCTGAGATGGACGGCCCCGCCAGCAAGTATGGGAATATGTTAGCTCGGACATGCCGACCCAACAGCGACTACGACTGGGCAACGTCGCTCGCCTCGTTCTGCACCGTGTTGCCTCGGCGACGAATGAGTGAGAATGGCGTCTCATCAAAGCGTTTTCCGAAGAGCTTATGCTACACTGGAAAGGAAGAGCAGTGAGCGACCTGCAGTATATCTGTTTGTGCGCCATGGCAAGGATGAGTTTTCAGAGAGGGGTTGTGTGGGAATTTTGCGTGTGTGCGTGGGTGTGTATGTGTGCGCGCGCGTGTGTGCGTATATGTGTGTGATCCGCTGCACGCACGTTGCGATCGTGGTGGCAAGACAGCGTTGCAGCAGCTTAAGTAGTGGTTTTGATATTTGCGCGGGATCAATGTCTTGATTGATTAAAGTACTATAAGAAATCCAACTGTATACATTCCTTCACTCCCCCCCTTTCCCCGTTTCCGCTCTTGACATTTTGAACTTTTTTTTTCCCATCAATCTTGCAGCCTGTTCAGGGGACGTAGACAACTATGCGTCAGGCTATACTCTCTCTCCTCCGCCCTCTCTCAACAACTTCAAACGCGGAAGCTCGTCCTGCCAACCAGCTTCTTGAAATGCCACGCCGCCGTATCTTTTTTTGTCTTCCCCCCCCCCCC
>NW_015622173.1:0-107765 GCF_000836295.1 Verruconis gallopava | reverse complement strand
CCCCCCCCCCCCTGAACTGGAAATACGCCTTGTTGCGGCGACGTTTTGAAACCGCGGCGAGGCCGGCGGAGGCGAAAGCGGAGGCGTAGCACCGTATCGCTCTCAGCGTTCCTGTTTACGCCTCGTGGGTGGTACGCGAACGACCCGTTCTAGGGACTTTGTGCTTCGCCGCCAGCCTCAAGTCTGTCCGTTTGGATTGCCAATCGGGGACTGGTTAGGGACGGAGAGGCGGGAGTAGGTACAGAGCGTTCTTATGGGTGCTGAGATGGCTTCGGCAAGGGCTTGAGATGAACGTTTTGGATGACTGCGACGAGTTGGTCTTTGGTAATGCGAGCGACCGTGAATGGTTCCGTAGCTGCAGTGTTCGGATACGTGCTTCGTTTCCCTGAGGTCTTTTGGCGAAGAAATGGAGGGTTTATGATCTCCTTAGGCTGTTTCAATGCGTGGGGGCATAGCGAAGCTGCTTCATGACATCCAAAGAGCTGTGGTCACGAAAGAAGCGTGTCAATTATTACAGTGCTGTAGGTGCTAGCATTTACGTGTCGTGACTATGAAGCAGCTGAGCATGAACCCACAGCAAAAGCATAGGGATAGAGTGGTAGCGCAGCGTAGCGTGATCCGATGTGCCTTTCAAGACTTTGAAAGGTGGAATCTTTGAGCAATTACAAAAAATAATGGTGGAATGGCGAAGTAGCCAGAATGGCGATTCGCGAGCAACGCGCCGACAAGCGACTGCCATCGCGTAGACAACAAAACCAGACTTGAATTCCACCGCGCGAGTTGAGACTCGAACCCCCGATTTGAGACTACATAATCAGAAATGGTGCAAAAGGCTGCCATCGTGCGGAGCGGGTGGTGCACACCTCAGTTGGCAATCCGATCAGCAATGCTAGCCGGTGCTAAGCGTAAGCGTCCAACTTGAGCAGTCACCATGTCGATACGGGATCAAGGCCGCCTCTCGCGCAAGGCTTAAAACGCATGTTCGAACCGAACCGAGTACAGAGACCGCCTGATCAGAAGTTGGGGGACAACTTTTTTTGTTATTTCCCTTTTTTTCCCTGGATTATTCTCGCCTCTCTGCAGAATATCGACTAACAATTTACGAAGCACACTTTTAGACAGCGATTCGATGGAACTAAGAAAAGTCATACTGTGTGCGGTTGGCAAGGTGATTTTGATATTGCACTGATTTGTTTTATTTCACATCTGAGTTCGCATTTCCCTTTGCTCGTATCTCCATGAGCAGCTTATGGATCAAAGAGTCACTCTGAAGTAAATGGATCCGTGGGAGCTAGATTCTCAAATATCAATTGTAGGCCGCATTTAAGGCGGAAGGGAACGGTTTTGTCGTGATCATCAGTTCGAGAGGACGTTGCGGTGTCACCGATGCTGCGGTGCTGATGGTGGTAAGGCAACAAGGCAAAACACATAACCCCTTTCTACATTCTGTTGGCTCGGACGTCGTCATCTTACCGCAGCAGCTCTCGCGGTGTCAACAACATCAGTGCGACAAAAACCCCCCGCCACAATGCAATCGTAGCATTTCCCTCCTTTTGCTTCTTGTACATACATGTCTTACTGTTGTTTATTCAGAATCTCTTCCAAAACCTCGACTTTTGCTCAGCACAAATGACTCTCTTTAAGCGAGACGACCCTTTCTCATCTGAGCCTGAGGGCGCAGCCGGTGAAGAAGGCGGAACGCTGATCACATTCGCGCGTATTCTGGCATTTCTGTTCGCGGCAGTGCTGAGCTGGATACTCTACCGCGTAATCACGGGCGCTTGGCGGCAGTATAAGCACAACAGCACCCAGTCCCTGTTTGGCAGACGACGCGGCGCATACCGGAGGATACCGACTTTGAGACTGCACAGGCCGGAGGAAGACGGATATAGAGACGAGGATGAAGAGCTAGATGTAGATGACACACCTAGCGCGCTTCATGGTCGTGGGAAGGGCAAGGCGATGGATTATGACGTTGACGAGGGATTTCATGACGGAGAAAGCAGCCTGGACATCAGACGAAGCGCAGATGTGTGGAAGGACCTACCGGAGAGGCCTTTACCTGATAAGCCGCTGCCCGACGTGCCGCGAGGTTGACGGGGACTGGAGGTAGTACATACGCACTTCGATTTGAAAACGCGTAGGCGATCTAAGGGGTAGCACACGCTCTAGCGAAGAAGCGCTGTTGAAGCGTAAATGGCTTTGATGCTCTTTTTGCCATCCACCGCAGTAGCGCATGATTTAGCAAATGTCCCATACCCTCATCTTCGTTGGAGACGGCTCAATCCTTGCTACGCGTGGACCTGCAAATCTTCGCCAACCAAGCTGCTGACTCTGACACATCACCGTGGGTTTGAATAGTCAGCTTTATCGATTGCGAATCTGTTTGTTTGGATCTTCAGGCGGACGGAATCCACAAGCCGATCCTCGCTCAGAACCGTTGCTCCATCTCGATACCTGTACCGCAATCAATACATTTACAACGTTGGCGCACAGCAATTTAGAACGAAAGAAGCGGTCTAAACAGTGGACCATTTGCGTGTATGTAACAAGCCAATTTGCAGAAACCTAACGTAAGCGGGTACCTGCTTGCTCTGTTGTCAATATTCTAATTGGTTCATCATCATGGCCTTCCATCCGTAAGCGCTTCGCATGAGATGCGATCGAAATTACTTTCTCATTAACATTTTCCCTTTCTACCGAGTGCTGTTTTCGGTGTTTCAACAATGGTGCAGGCTTTTATGCTGAACACGAACACCGTGCCTTCAAACGGATCAACTAGGTTAAGCGCTGTCAAGATACTTGCCGAGCAAACGCATGGTGCGTAGTGAGCTCTATTCGTCACCTCAAACATCGAGCAATCATCCTGCCGTGCCTATCCTGATCCGAAACTTCCTGCGAAATATAAGTGGACAGTCATGTCCGCGTTAGCCGGCAAAAGACTGTGACCCAATCCGAGCATCAGGTTTGTACAACATTGCTTTAGAATAACACAGGCTTCACCTTACTTAGCCACATAAAACAATCAATATTTCGCGACGCGTTGCGGATAAACGCCCTACCAGCTTGTCATACAAAATCACGGCCATAGCTGTGCAGTCTTACAAGATGAAATGGACTCCTTTGCCTTCAACGATGCCTCCTTCGGCCTTGGAAAACACTACGGATTCGCCGACGAAGTAACGACACAGGCATTGCAGACGAGCTCTGAAAACGTGACCAGCCCTTTAACGAGCTCAGACACGGCTACTTTCAACTACAACGTGTTCTTTGGAGAGGACGCCTTCAAAGATGGCTCGTACAACACTTCTGAGACCAAGATTGAGAAAGACCAGCCTCTAAAATCAATTGAAGATGAAATAGAAGCTGCAGCATCGGTTGCAACCAGTGGGGATCAGAATGACAGAGGTCATTCAACCACCGCTGTTACAACATCTTTGAGCGGCTGCGATGAAACCCAGTCTAGTTCGGTCACAGCTATCTTTTCAGAGAGTGGTATGAAAGATGGCTCAATTGACACGACCATGTACATCCCAACAGGTATTGAGGCTATCTTTGAAGAAAAAAGCTATATAGAAACGGAATTGGAAGACGTGGGCGGCTTTCCGCAGCTTGACGGCCCGTTTCTGCAGCCTAACCAGCAACTGAATGGGATGCCAGGCACTATCACGCAAATCCAGCAAAAATTATTTCATTCAGTCACTCCAGAATCTACTTCTCACCTTCAGTTACCGGAAATGGCATACAACAGACGACGGTCTCAGACAGTGCCTCCGGAGTTTGACTCAGGCACGTACTTTCAACGACCCACATGTACTGGCAGAAACATTTCGCAAGGCCGATATTCCCAAAGGCCTTTTGGCCAGAGCGTCTCTTCTCTACCTAACCAGAACGTGGTATTCAGTAACAGAATTAACAGAAGGTTCCCTGACGATCCCATACAAACAAGTGCACCGCGTTCACATCCAGTTACATCTCCACCTTGTCAAACTGCCTCGACGACAGTGCAGCAAGAGTTTATTCCAACAGCCTCGCGCCCTCAGTCTCTCGATCCAGAAGTGCGCTTGAGTTTGCTCCGTCGCACCCGTGACATGTCTCCTGATCGTAGCCGCAAGATTAAGCGACAAAAGCAGAACCGAACAATCATTCCGCCAGCCGTGCACACGTATGTACAGTCCTTGTCCCCCAATGTGGACATGGCATCGTATGGGATAAATCAAGCTATGACAGCTGTGGAGTTTCTGCTGAGGGACATGGCAGAAAAAATTAAGTATGCAAAGGATGAAGAGATTGAGAAGTATGCGTCTAGGTTACGCAAGCTTTGTGTCGAGTTGAACTGATAAATTCAGAGAACGAAGTCAAGCGCGAGCGTTTAATTCTACAATCACATCTGTTAAGACTCCTCTCGCGTCGATGGCCTCAAAGAGGTCCCCGCCCTTTGAGGTACCTAAAACAGGCGAGGAAATCAGGGAGCTGAACAGTGAGTGGTGCGAAGAAACGCGTTCTTGTCCACACTGACGGACGACAGCGCAACGTATACAGGCATTGCTTGACTTCTTCGACATACCATTTGTTACCACGATGTTTCTTCACGACAAGAAGCTGCTGTACCTGAACTTCCTAGGCGCCAATGGCACACTGAAGCACCTGGTTCTGGATTGAATGGGATTGATACCGGAACCAAAGGCTTGCTGTGTAACTAGACGCAGAATATACTCCAAGTGAGCTAAACCATGCTAGGCTATGTGAATTCAACCAAAACTCCCGACATCGACCCTGCTCAAGAGAGAAATCTTATTCTACAGTTTATGATTGTCTGTACTATTTGTGCATACCCTGGCACCGATCACATCAAATTGTTGGGACACCGAATTTCAGGGTGCCGTACCAAAGATTTTCAGCGATGAACTAGAGCAAATGCTAGCATCGCGAGTGAGTTGCCTCCCCAAGTCTTGCACCAAGGAGCGACGACTTCGCCGCCAAGGCGAGGCTTAACTTCTCTCGCCGGAGCGTGACCGACGCTCATCTGTCCTTGTGTGGTTCGCCATTTGCTCACAAGACAAGCGGAAAGCTTCCCTTCTCAGACAGACGACCGGAATTAATGACTCGGAACATATTGACGTAGACGCTCAACGCAAATTGAAACCATGTGTCTCGTGTAGACAAGTATTCTAATTCACTGAGCAACATCCTCTCGCCGTTGAGGAATGGACGCAACACTGACCAAGGGATGAATTTTTATCCCACACCACCAACGATCCAGGCCGAGATCTGTGTTCGCATACCGGACGAGATCAGATGCAGCGGCAGGGATTCCGAGTGGAGAGGAGGGTTTGCGCGCAAGTTCCAGCATATTTTCCTTGAAGGACCCGTGGCAGACTCTGAAGGCAACCTTTTTGTCGTCGATGTGCCATATGGCAGAATCCTCAGGGTCGACGCTGAGAAGAGGGTGTCGGTGTGTGCCGAATGGGATGGGGAGCCCAATGGCCTTGCCATCACTCCCGAAGGGAACTTGTTGATTGCGGACTACTAACAGGTACATCCATGTGCTCACGGACTGACCCATATCAGCACTGACACGAGCTGGTAAAGGGGCTTTTGGAATTCGACCCCAGCGCGAGCAAGGTCTCGCCGAAGCTCACCAGGCGACATCTGGAGCGCTTCAAAGGCCCAAATGACCTGATCGTGGACTCGCGAGGCAACATCTACTTCACCGACCAAGGCCAGACGGGCATGACCGATCAGACGGGTAAGGTGTACCGTATCCACCCGGACGGCAAGCTAGACACGCTCGTTGAGAACGGCATATCGCCAAACGGACTCGTTCTTTTGCTCGACGAGAAGTTCCTGTACGTAGCGATGACCCGCTCAAGCCAGGTGTGGCGGCTGCCACTTCACGACGACGGTACGACGACGAAAGTGGGCGTATTTTTCCAGTCCTTTGGAAATGCCGGGCCGGAAGGTCTCGCGCTCGATGAGGAGGGCAACTTGTTCGTCTGCCATCCAAGCCTGGGTTCAGTTTTCGTTGTCGACACCATCGGTGTGCCGAAGGCGAGAATAGTCAGCGGCAGCGTTGGCATCAACTTGACGAATTGCTGTTTTGGAGGTCCAGGGAACAAGACGCTGTACATAACAGACAGTCTTGAGGGAAACATCCAAAAGGTCGAGTGGCATTGTCGGGGAGCCAAGACTATTCCTACAGTGAAGAAATGTGCTTCCACGATTGGAGATTCGTGAAAGAGACATGATTTCTATGCGCATTTTGATGACGCGTTTGAAAAGGCAAATTTATTGAAGGTTGCAGATTTCTTTGTACCAGCCTTAGGGAGCATGCGCATAAGAGAAGACCGTCACGCGCCGTTGAGGCGTCCCAAATACACATCGTGAGCTGTACGCTGAGCTGGAGACGAACTCCATGTCATGTTTGTTCCGACTTCAAAGTCGCCACGAGTACCGCGATCAGCTATTGCAGATAGCAGGTTTTTTCGATTCTTCTTGCTACTCGCTCTAAAAATAGTGCCTCCAAGAATGCTTCTGCCGTCCGATTGTGGTTCGACTATCCAAGACAGGAGTTTTCTCCATTCCATAAGACTCAACCCTTCCTTCTATCTCACGAGCTCATCATGTTATACTTCGGGCTCCGTCCTCTGAATCAATCAAACTTCCTGTACGTAGTTTGCTGGCACGCTCTTTGTCACGCCTCCCCTCTCTACCTCGCACCAACCGTCACCGCTGTCCTTGCTAACAAGCACGAACCGATCTCCTTCCTTCATCGAGTGCTCCGCATCTGTTCTCGCTTCGTAATCGTACATCGCCTCAACATACTTGACACGTTTCGCGCCCCGACGTGGAGCTACCGCCGGTCCTTTCTTTCTGCCCGCAGCTGCAGCGGCAGCGGTGGACGAAGATGCCGTATGTGAAGAAGAGTTGCTATAAGTTGAAGCAGGCCGAGTAGACGTGTTCACTGGAGGAGGAAGGTTTTCAACATAGCTGGCAGGCACGAGACCAATTTCTCCACCAGCGCGGACTCGGAGCCAGCCAGAACCGTCTGTGCATGTAACAAATCAGTATCTCGGTGAGCTGGAGAATAAAATTCAGATACGTACCATCCGCTTCAACTATGACAACCTCTTGCCCTTCCATTACACTGATTTCGCCTTCTCCACCCGCTGTGTAAGGGTACATCATCTTACCCCTTGGCTCGTTCGAGCCTGCAGCCCCGCCACCAACGTCGGACTGAGGTTCCGGATCTGCAGTAATATACTGCGCTGGTGGAGGAGCGACAATACGATTCCTCCTGCCTCCAGCCACTGCGGATGTAGAGCTCCTTTTGGCCGGAGCGGCGGCCGTCTCATCCGCATCTGTCGCGGCACTGATGCTTTGCGTGCCACTCACGCTTCTGTGAGCCGTAGCAGAGTAACCCGAACTCAACGTGTTCATCGTATCGCTCCTGTGCAGACTGGTTCTTGCTGGTGTGCCCGCGCTCAAGTCTGTGGAACTCCCGTTCGCAGATGTTCCGTTCGCGCTGACGGCACTGTGTTTCGCGGCTTCTTGTCGCTCTGCCTTTATCTTTTTCTTCTCCTCCTTTCCTAGCTCTCCCGGGCAGTCTGCAGGGCATTTCATTTCGCACTTCGAGTGACATGTGAAGCCACAGTCGCGACAAATGAAGCCTTTGGCGTTGATGCCCCAGATGCGGTCGCCGCACAGATCGCAATTCGTGGGGATCTTAAAAGTCTCAGATTTGAAGTTGTGGTTACGTGCACCTATCGAGACGTCCCCCACTGCAGACGTGATTGTGCTGATTTCAACTTCCGCACTAACGCGCTGACGCTCAGTTTCGTGCAGAGACGTCTGCAGGTCGAAGATCTGCCTTACAATCTCGACCTCGTCGCGTTTGTCGGTGCCAGCGCGTATGTTCTGTCTAACACGTCGAGCACCCTCAACCTCTCTACGCTTTGCTTCTGCCTCGCGCTTGAGTTGCGCAAGCTGGCCCTTGCTCTTGGTGAGAACGTTACGCAAAAAGTTTTTGGCCTGTTCGTCTGAAGCAAGCACATCGTCGTCCAGCCAGACGGGAGACGGTTCGAACACCATGTCTGGTGGTTCTGGCCACTGCGCCATTGCATTGTGTCGAGCAAACATCAGAGAGTCTAAGGACGGATTGTTTCGCGGTATCTCGGCCGCGAGATGATCCACATAGCCTATGCTGGTCGTGAGCATCTGCTTCTCCAGACTAGCTGCCCGTAACCATATGTTGTTCAAGCTCGCTACCCTTGTCTCGTTGAGATCTTGCAACGAATCCAGCAGCTCCGGCACGTATACGTGGTAGTATCGCTCCTTCTGCTTATTGGTCACGTTGATGCAAATGATATAGGTGTTCTTGACGTTGTTCATCTCCGCGGTATGCTGATTGTACGAAGCCTGCGCCTTGCCCTTGCTCATGTCGAAAGCGCCGTCTACCTTCTTGCGCTGCTTCTCAACATCCTGGCATACGCTGTCGTAGCGCCCCTTCATCTTGCGCAAGTCTGCGTATGAATTGTCTCGTTCCTTCTCAAGCCTGGCGGCGTAGTCGGCGTGGAGTTTCCGCAGCTCCTCGTAGCGTGTGGCAAGGTGCTTGAGGGGTTCGGCGAGGCTTCCGATCAACTGTTTAGAGAACTTGTCGTGTTCTGCGGCACGTTGCTCGAGGGTTGTGAGCTGGGTTGCCCAAGTAGACATTGACGCACTGTTTCCCACATAGGTCAGCACTCTGAACCCATTCTGCGCAGCTCGAGTCGTGAACGCATAGGCATGTATCGATATACCTCTCCAGGGAGCCCGGCGTAACCAGCGGGTTCTCTCCTACGCTTAGCGCAGCGCTCTTCTTCGCCTTGCGTTCGAAATACTTCCGCGCGAGTGCCTGCAGCTTGCTGGCGTATTCGGACTCGATGGCGCTGCGCTCGCGGTAGAACTGTTGCACATCGTCTAGGAACGCAATGCCCTGCGACACCTACGACCGACTCCACTGTTAGCCCGCCTTGTGCTTTTTTTCCGCCCTCCTCGAGCACGCGTAACGTACCCAGGCGTTCACGGGCTTGAATCCATCCTATGCTTGCCACGGTGGTTAGCTATGCTTCCAGCTATGGTGCACGCCGGATACACCGGGTGATCAAGACACGCACTTTCAGCTCCGCGCCAAAGTGCGCTACCTCTACTTCGGTCATGATGGAGCGCGGCAGGTATGCGAAGTCCGGGGTGAGTAGACAGCCACAGAGAAAGAAGTCATAGGCGGAGCAGGTAGGTAATGTGGATATCTGGCATTTAGTTCCGCATCTGGATCGAGCGTTGCATGTCCTTGGTCGTTCGCATGGGCTGCAGGTGAGTGAATAATGCCAGTCATTAGTGGGATGTCCTACGGTCCTCAGCCGATCTGACGCCAGCGGCCGCCGCCATCTCGGGTGGCTGTGTGGCCGAACTGTGGGGCAACTCCAGGCCAACCGTCTGTACGGAGTAGCTCACGCTCGTCTTCTTCGCTCGCGCACTCATCATCTAATTGCCTGAGACGCGAGGAAGGGCCTGCAAGAAGCGTCCGCCTCGGAGTGCACTCAGTTCGTCGACTTTTAGTGTACGAACCTGTCATTGGAGTAAGATTACTTGGCAGTGCCTACGACTGACGATGCTCATGCCGTCTCGTTGCGACAAGCCTTTCAGCGAAGTCTTTACAATGCATGATTCTATATTACACGTAGGCGAATCGAATGTCATGAACTCCAAATACGTGGACGACGCAGTCGTGTGGGCTCAGGACGAAGGAAACAGGAAGCTATGCATATACAGCCGTCCACAGCTCCCGCACCCGCGAAGTGAATGCTTCTTTTGGCCATATAAATTGCTCGAGAGTTTGAAGCAGCTCTGGCCAAGATTCGAATTGGCCACCAAACCTAGATACGTTGTTTTCCCGCAGCAGCTCGACGTATTCCGAACGAGCAACGTCTTCTGGAGAGAGCGCCCCACCAGTATACAGCAACCAGACTAGGAGATCCTTGTGCTCGTCCCACAAAGGATTGGAGCGTGACTCTCGAAGTTGATAAAGAAGTTGTCTAGAAATGTGAGGCTGTACCCCTACGTTCAGCCTAGGCACGTGTGAGTCAACCTTGAGGATGCAACTCACAGGAATCACCAAAGCACACCAAACTGTGCAACACAACATGGCAGAGCACAGATATGCTGCAAGCCGACAGCACTCCGTGACCTGGCCCAGCCCCGACAGCATCATAAGCCGCGAGTGTATCGATGCAATGTGGTTGTTTAGAAACGCCATTTGAGTTACGTCACACTGAGTAAACCGGGCCACGTCGCGAATGCACTGCAGTCCGTGGATGTCCTCGATCACCTCGATGAACGGTTCAGAAAACATGTAGGATCGTTTTCCAAATCCCGGAGGAAGTTGGAAGAATGTAGGTGAGAAAGGGTCGCGGCTCCAGTGCAACTCGGCAAATGTGGTGTGCGACACAATACGCGTAGAGCCCGCGATGACAGACGAGTTCAGGTCTTGCCTACAGTCCATTGTGATTACAGGCCACGAAATGAAATTATACCTTTGCTCACCAGAATATGGCACGCTTTATGCCGGCGGTGAGATGAATTCGTCGAGATCTGCTCAAGTCGAGGACCTGCTTGACGGCATTCATATGAAGTTGAACCTGGGAGACCCTCCCGAGGCGAGCCTAATTAACAGGCGTCAAAGATGCAGGCCAAGCCGAAGTGGACGGTTGTCAGCCATATAGACAGTACTCACCTCTACTCCAGCCAGGAGCAAGATGGCCCCAATCGTCGCCTCGGACGTAGCTTGCTCTGGAGACGTGATATTTTCACGGATGCAGGCGAGCGTTTTCCCTTGATAGTTTAGACATTCCCGATCAATGGACCCTTCCGTCTCGGCAACGGCAAGAGAAAGCATTACAGCATTTAGCAAAGCAGGATCAGCCGATCCCGCCGGGAATACGGAGCTAAACCTTTGAAACGCGAGCTCTTCCTTGACGCTGAAAACAGGCTCTGGAGCGTGTCTTGCCCTATCTAAATTACCACGACTTAGCCTTCTAACTAACTACACGCGGTACGACTCACGGTTTACTAGCAGTTCTTGCAACCGGCGCGTGTCAACAGGAAGCATCTGAAAGGGATCTAGAACGCCAAGGAATAAGGGATACAGTGACGGAGGCAGCATCTGGAGAGTGGATGCTTTCTTCTTTGAGAAGCCAGTTGTGTCTTCATGCATCATCGCACAGAAATTCGTTCGCAGTTCCTGCTGCAGCTTCCGCTTCTTTTCGATGGCTTGCCGGACCGCATGTGACTTTGCACGACGCCTCGCGGCTTTGTCGCAAGGCCCGTTTGGAAATTGAACTGCTACGAAATGCAGACTCCCGCCTGGCGACCGGAGTTAGTAACCAAAAGAAAGGAAAAAGTAAGAATAGAACAAGCGACAACTCCCCATCTCCGCGACGCCTACCCTTTGAATCGTCGCCTTCTGCGTCTGAAAACCCGCGGCTCCCTGATCCTACGTCCATCGGCGTCAACCAGCTACCAAACGACCGGATCAGCTCTATGATAGGATACTTTCTCACTGTGTCTGGGAGTGCAAGAGTGAGACGAACACGTAGAAGCATGCTAGTATCACGTGATGCAGAACTAGATTATAAATCACGAATTATGGTCCAACATAATTGCGACCCGCTCTCGCTAAAATAGTGACAAGCCGAGTCTCAAATGGGAATTACCTGGTTTCCCTTTCAGGAAAGATCTCTATCTGAACAGTCCGGTCAAAGCTTTTGAAGCCGACAACTGAAGTACCTCTGTTCCAAACGTGGAAGCACCTCAGTCCGCGTGTTAGAATTCGCCTGGTGTAACAAAGATGTGTGAATCTATAAGCGTGTCACAGATTTCTTGCGAATATATATTCAAGTTGGCGAAAGGGAAATTCCACAGTGTTCATTCCATCTAGATATTGCAACTACGACTAGTTATTTTCGAGACAGCTAGAGCTATTTTCTCACGTTCCCTGTTCGCTCGTCATGTCCACATCTCGCCTTTTTCGACCTCTGAAAATTGGCAACATGGACGTGAAGCACCGCATAGGGATGGCGCCTCTCACTCGATTGCGAGCGACAGACGATCGCGTGCCGACGCCATTGATGAAGGAATACTACGGTCAGCGAGCTGCTGTACCTGGCACTTTGATCATCACGGAGGGTACGTGCGTGTCACCTTCGGCCTGTGGTGGCTTCGTCAACGCACCAGGCATCTGGAGCGAGGAGCAGGTCAAGGCCTGGAAAACGATCACGGATGAGGTTCACCGAAAAGGTTGCTTCATCGTCTGTCAGCTATTCGCAATGGGCCGTGCCGCGGACGCGGAGACATCAGCGAAAGAGAGCGTTGAAGTTATTGGTCCTAGCGCAATTCCCATTGATGAAGCCTCCCCCGTGCCCCGAGAGATGACAGTCTCTGAGATCAGAGAGACAGTTGAAGACTTCGCAACCGCCGCGAGGAACGCGATCAAGGCGGGATTCGATGCAGTCGAGTGCCACGGCGCCAACGGCTATCTGATCGATCAATTCATCCAAGATACGAGCAACAAGCGCCACGATGAATACGGCGGCAGCATACCCAATCGGTCACGCTTTGTTGAAGAGGTTATGAAAGCGATGGTGGACGCTGTTGGTGCGCAACGTGTCGGCCTGCGTCTGAGTCCGTGGAGCTCCTTTCAAGGCATGAGGATGAAGAATCCGATCCCGCAGTTCACGGATGTCATTCTCAGGGCCGATAAGCTGAACCTAGCCTACCTCCATCTCGTCGAGTCAAGGATGTCTGGAGCCGAGGACAGCGAAGGCTGTGAACGGCTGGACTTCGCGTATCGGCTGTGGGCCGGGCCTGTCCTCGTTGCGGGAGGATACAGCGTGGCGGAAGCGCAGAAACTTGTTAACGAGGACTACCCGGAGAAAGACATTGTCGTCATTTTCGGCAGACTGTTTATTGCGAATCCGGATCTGGTGTACCGGATAAGAGAGGGTATGCAACTGACGGCATATAAACGAGAGACGTTCTACACGCGCAAATCGCCGGTAGGCTACGTGGATTATCCCTTCAGCGCGGAATATCTAGCCAGCGAGTATGCTCGTGCTGGACTAGTCTAGCCCGCAGTGATAGAAGAATACCATAAATAGTTATTCATCTTCCTCTCATCGATCTAAGTCGCAACGCTCGTGAACTCAATGAAGTGGGAATGCTGATAAGGCATTGTGAGAGACTTGCGCGTTCAAAAAATTCACTCAAATCTTCCTTGCAGATTTAGCCTTGAGAGTCGCGAAAGTTGAGTGATGCCTACGCCATCCCTATAAGGACTATCGCTATGGAGCGAATGCCATTACTGTCTGGTGTTCAAGTATTAGTTGAGTCGGCGCACATTTCACGTGCAGATGTATCAGACGTACAGGCAATCGACTCCTGAGCAATTGCCTTCGCTTGCCAGCTGGATGTTCTAAGCGCAACGCTTGACGAGTGAACCTCTGCGCCAAATCCAACATATGGTGATAGACAGGTTCTGGATGAGATTATTTCTTGAATTCGACTGAGTCAGGGGATATCTAAAGCTTCGTTTTTGTGATGCGCCCGTCCCCGCGGCTAAATGCGTGACAAGAACTCGCTGCTGAAATCCATCAAGATATGCATGCACAGCACGTCCATGAAATGGAGAAGAGTTCCGAGCCCTCGTTTGCACATACAAACACGTTCCGTCGTTCCTTCAGTTCGAATACCTGATTCCTCACAATGACTCTAAGGTTCGTGGTGCTTAGAACCGTCATCAATCTCATCGTGTCCAAATTCCAGGCTCTTTCCTTCAAGACCCAAAAGGACGTCCTATGCTGCGGCACCATCAATCATTGCATCGCCCTCGCTTTGCATTTCCTTTGTCGTCTTTCCTGCCCTATTACTTTTAATGACCTTCTTAACGATCTCCTCGACCTTGTCCCAGTCGTCGGTTGGAAGAGGCTCAATTGCACACTTGAAATGTGATGAGATCTCGTTTAGCTGCTCCCACCCACGTCTATCACTAATAAAGCTGACCGCAACGCCGACCTTGCCGAAGCGTCCAGTACGGCCAATGCGGTGCAAGTAAGTCTCTGGATCAGCCTGTCCGTTTCGACCCTCGGGAATGTCGTAGTTGACAACCATGGTGACCGAGGATACATCGATACCACGGGCTAGGACGTTTGTGGTTATGAGTACTTTCGCTGCGCCAGAACGGAAGCGATCGATCGTGTTGTCACGATCGGCCCCCTCGAGGGCACCAGAAAGGTGAGCCACTTGGTGGCCGTCAGCGATCATTCGGCGCTCAATTTCTTGGGCAGTATCTCGGCGCTACAGCTGAAGTCAGCGAATTCGCCCCTGGAAATAAAGTGGTGATGGAAAGAGCTTGCCTTGCAAAAAATGATGGACGATGAAATGGTGAGAAGGCCGTAGAATTGGACGAGCGTGTTGTATTTTGTTTCTTCGGAGTCGCAGTCAAAGAAGAATTGCTTGATGCCCTCCACTGTGAGTTCTTCATGCTTGAGCGTGAGCTGGTTGGCGTTTGGCGCGAAGGTCTGGGCAAAGGCGAGCACCTGATCGGGGAAAGTGGCAGAGAAAAGGGTGACCTGGATATTTTTTGGCATCAGTGCACGTACGCGCTTGCACTGATCGCCCAGTCCTTGTTGGTCAAGCATGTTGTCCGCCTCGTCGAGCACAAGGACCTTCACTGTTGACGGGTTGAGCATGCGCTTGCGAACCAGATCCATGACTGTGCCAGGCGTGCCTACAACAATGTGTCCTGTGAGAGGAGCTTTGCGTGTAGGGTCGGGTACGGCAACGTCGACCTTCAGGTTGGACATAAATGCACCCATAGTCTCTATGACGCCCACAATTTGGCGTGCTAGCTCGCGGGAGGGTGCGAGCACGAGACCTTGCGGGGAGTTTTTGGTCAAGTCAACGCGCTTGAGAAGGTTGAGCACGAAGGCGGCAGTTTTACCTGTACCCGACTGCGATTGTCCGATCAAATTCGTTGGCGGGTCGGCAAGGAGAAGAGGCAGAGCACGCTCCTGGATCTTGGAAGGCTTTCGAAAGTTCATGGAGTACAGGCCCTTTAGAGCATCTGGGGGCCTAGTCAAACAATGTTAGCACAACCTCCACATTCGCGATTGAACAAGGCAAGGATATGAGAGAAACGCACAATCCTAGCTCCTCGAAACTCTTAGCAGAATATAACGGGTTATTCGGGTCCGCCTGCAGATCTGCGAGCTTCACTTCCACATCCCACTCCGGCTCTTGAAGGGTTGACCCGTTCTTGGCTTCGCTGGCCCCATCTGTCTGCGGAATAGGAGCGGCGGAAGTCTCTGAGGCCATTCTGGGGGGTGATATTCTGTGTATGGAGCGACTTGAAAAGAGATGGTGCTTCGACACGGAGCGCGAAGCCTTTTTTTAACGGAGACAAAGGAGCTCAGGCTCCGGTAGGCTGCGATTCACTGGCGGCAGCCTGACCAAAGGAGGTGAAGCGGCAACAGACGTGCGACTCCAAGCCTTCGGCGACACTTGAGGCAAATGATATCGTAGAAGTGAATGCGGGTTTTGAACGTGCGTGTTGGTGACAGGCGAAGAGACTGTGAGTGGTTCCGCCGTGCTTCGATATTTTGGCGTCTGAGCTTGGGCCAAGACCCCTCGTCTACTTCCGCTTTCCTGCGCGCCCACTTTCCACTTTCAATCCCACTCCGCGTCATTGTCATCCTCTGGTTCGATCGTCTCCGCTCAAATATCGAAGAGAGAGTTGAATGCCTGTTGTAGCCAGCTCATCAAATTCCACACACTTCCGTCGACTCGTGAAGATCTCAATGCTGATGACAGATCCACTGCCACAGACATGACGCCGCCCTCAGAACACTCATCTCGACGACTGGGCATCCTCCGCTTCTTGCGAATACAACGAGAAATGTAACATGCGCTTGTAGTCAGTCAGACGCGGCAATGGAAGACTGCGGCGAATGTAACTCTGGTCATCGTTCGGTATCTGCATGGTCTGCGAGTCTATTGCGGGAAATTCCCTACTTGTGCACGTCTCGGATGCCCTAATTTTCGCCGCTCGAACCTGAATCGTATGCTTGTTGGTATATTATAGCATGTTTATATTGATCACACGCGCCTCTCAAAGCTAGTTCTTCAACTGTGCTGCCCATTGTGAATGGGTGGCAGAGAACGAATTCTCAAAGATTCGCGTGATCCAATACGCATCGGCAATCGTAGTCCTTAGCTGCTTTTTACCACTGTAACGTGATATTTGACCCAGAGGCGCGAAACCAACTGCAGCAGCGCCGCGCTTGAGCGTAATGAGGCACGGCAAGGCTCACAGGACGGAGCATGCTCTCACGACATTCGATATGCACAGCCAACTTTGGACAACCATGACGAAAAGGCATACTCGGGTCTCCATCATGCCTACATAATCCGTATTACGAAAGACACAGTCTCTTATTCCCTGTTCATATATCCCCTAGAACGAAGATAATGATGATTGTTGGCCCTATCTTCCGTCCATCTCATAAGCGTTACCATCCATCATGAATTGTCAACACGCGGAGCCTTGCGCTGGAAGAGTTCCTCAATGACGCAAAAAGTCCAAAATATGCCATCTTCAGCCATAGATTGCGGTATCGTGAAGTGAATCTGCAGCAGTTGTTGGATGGTCGTCACACAGCACCGACCTGGCTATCTAATGATATGTGATTTTGGTGCACAGGCTCTCGACAATTGTTTTGAGTGGACGTGGTCGGACACTTGCTGCATCAATAAGACTGGCGATACAGGTGAACTTCCCGAGGCTATAAATTCCTTGTTTGCCCGGTGCTGCGATGCTGGACGCTACTATGTGTATTTCTTGATGTAGAGGATGCCGCAGGTGAGGAGGTGCCAGTGGTAGATCTCAAAGCAATCATTAGACAGTCCGAATAATTCAAACGCGGCTGGACACTCCAGAAATGTATTGCTCGGAAAGGCTACTCTTTCTTCTACGCGAATTCGAAGTACATTGGTTACCAAAGAACTTTGGCGCCCGTTCTCTCCAAAATCACCAGGGTAGATGAGCGCTTACTGAACAGGGTGTGAGGCTTGAGCTATTTCGGCTTCGCGCAGAAGATGAGCTGAGCTACATTGCGGAAAACGTCAAAACCCAAGCACTCGGCTCACCTGATTGTTTTCATGTGTCATCATAAACTGCGTCCTACGACGTTGTCGCTTGGCGCAGCTTCTGAAGATCGCAGGCCAGAATTCGATACTGAAGCTGCGCGTGGGCTGGGAGGTCTCCTGGTGTAAGGCGTTTCACCGAGGTGGATGGCGTTCCCAAGAGCTGGACCCGTCGGCAGAACAAGCATGGGCCTGCAAATCACGCCTTTGATGATAAATCTGCTAAGGCTCAGTATGGATCATACGTAGCGAAAAGCAGTGCTGCTCTGCTATTGCGAGTTGCTTTAGGATCCACGTCCATGTACGAGCGTTGTAGAGTACCAGAAATCAGGGTCCTCGAAGTGTGATGCGATACTACTGCGGACGCGTTGCAAAGCGCCAACATCGATTAGAACGTGACCATTGGATGAAGAGAAAGTTGTTCAGCGCTAATTCCAGCATACGGGCGACGGCTGCACACTCGAGATGGTTCGTCGGCTATGATGATGTGGCTCATATGGAGCTGCGCCAAAAACAAGCGCTCGAGAAGGTATGCCCCAAGAGAAGCGCGAGGGACAGGAAATGAAAGAAAAGAAGGTTAGAGCGGAGGAACGGACTGGCTAGCATATTCGTTCTTCAGGACTAGCTGCGGTAGCCGGAGCAAGTATATTGCGCAACGTGTACTTAGATACGGACGGCTGGACAAGGATGACGGCAACGATGGTAGCGACAGTTGAGGAAAGGAATTAGGGTTTTTCTCGGATCCTACGACAGTCAATATGGCGCTGGAGATGTCAACACTTTCGTCGTTCGCGAGCAAAGGCTTGGAGCAATAGCAGTAACCCGTTCCAGAAGCTCGTATTTTTATTGCAGCGATATCTCCGTATGACGAACCCTTAATTTAGCACCGTTAAGGAGCAGACGGAAAACAGTCGACAATGGAGCAATTGCTCCGACCACCAGATTATTCAGATCTCCGTATCTATTCGCTTCCTCGGTCCGCGCTCCGGTTTCGTCAGCGCCGCCTACGTCACTGTCAGAAATCCTCAAGACCGAAAATAAAGAGAGACCACATGCACAGAGCCGTCTCGCCACCGAGCAAAGAGGTCGCGGGCTCTGGCGGGCGGCTAGCAGGTTGCGAAGTCTTGACGACACCTGTAGCGGAAGGGGAGAGACTTCGTCTGAAGGGCTTAACCAAACTAGTGAGATCCATAGCGGGCACGCGCGCAAAATCGAAGGCTAGAAAAATCGCCAGGTCGTGCTAGTACCTCATGGTTCCTCGTACGGGCTTCGCTGCTCCTCGGATTGCGTTCGGCGGCGCCAGCGTCGATCATGACGTCTTTCCCTTCGAACTCGTGGCATGGTGACGGTGGTCGCAGGCGATTCCACATCCGCAAACTACTGTAGACGGTAGCGTCAATTTCGCAGTAAACTCCGTGGCTGGGACGGCGAAAGCGGATGCCTCGGACTACACAACCTTGGGGCATTCGCGATGAGGCAATACAGAGTGCAATCTATTTTGCCGCTTCTTCCGTATCGTCATTTCGCCAGCACACTTGGAACGTTGCCCTCTCCCCGACGCTCGCGGATCAGCCCAAGCAATGCAAAGGGAGATGGGTCAACGAGAGGATCCAGATACCCGAGCCGTTGCGCGCCGCTTGAGGTTGGGGTCCAGCGGAGGCTTGCCTAGATGACGGGTCTCAGGTCACGTTACACAATACTATTAGTAGTCTGTCTTGGGGCATCCTACTGCGCAGTATGATCTCATGTGCATCAACCAGATCGAAGAGAAAAAAAAAGCGCAAGACATTTGAACCCGGACTCGACTCCGGCGACCGACGTAAACCGTCGGCTCTCTGAAGCACACCGCTGGTGATAGGCCAAACTGGTCATGGGATCTCGTATCGCGTAGAAGGGAGACAGGACGTCCGCATTGAGCTGGTGTGGAACAGCGCAGCGCACGCCAAATAGCATATGATTGCGTTTCCGACGTTTGCTGCGATGTGGTCTGGGGGGCGCTTGACCATTTCTATACCGTGATGTTCGCGATGTGATAACCCTCTTACCATACTCAGCTCTGCTACTCGTTTCCCCACCGTCTCCGCGGTGGCCATGCGTCAGCATCGCGACGGTCCTCTGTGTGCGAGCGACTTTGCAACTCTTGCAGACGAAGAGGAAAGCGGAACGTGGTTGGACATACGAGTGGCCCCAGTTTTCATTAGCAAAGCTCCGCGACACAGAGCCGGGAACGGAGCTGGCTGATCGTGATGATTTTCGTTTCAGCGAGGCAACGATCGGAGCTTTTCATGCGTGCTTCTTGGACCAATCTTAGGGAAAAGGCAAGGGGGAGGAGGATAGACGAAAGTTGGTGGCTTTGGACCCTTCCGGTTTTCCATGAACGTTCGAGGGCCTGCTTTTCGAGACTCCCTTGTGAAGATGCGGCGAAGAAAGGATGTGACTTTGTGGAGAAAGGGTCCTACAGGTAACCATTCATGCGATGAGGTTGTCGCAGGGGAAATCTATGCGCCCTGGCCTTTGATGTAGGCGGGAGAAAGGTGGGGGAAACGCAGGGCACGGCACGAGAAGTCACACCGTGCAGTGTCGATGCATGACTGGCCATTGTTGCTGCGACCCTAGCAATGAATTGTGAGTGATAAGCCATGCTGTGTTGGCACGAACCGAAGTCCACATGAAAACTTTTTTTTTTGCTAGGCGCGTTATGAGCGAGACGCGGAGTGGAGGGGAAGAACAGGGAAGACGATGCGGCGAGGAGAAAGGGAAAAGTAGATAACGGGAACAAAGCGTTTTGATTGATTCATGATGATAGGAACTACAGCTGCCCGAGCGAGCACTTCGCTGAAAGCTGTCCAGTTCAAACAAAGCCGCGCAATGAAAGCTCATGATGCTGATGCTGATGATATATGACGATGAAGCCATTTCGTTCCCACAGATGGAGCTGTCCATCTATACCTCCATGGTCGTCAAAGATAAAAGGAAAAAAAAGGGGGTATAATAACGTAAATTCCTTGCAGCCTCGAAGCGAGAGAAAAATTGTTAAGCCGTCCAACACCGATTTTCCATGCAAGTCACTCCTTTTACCCCTGTGCCCTGGTGTTGTGATGGACCAGCCATGAACGACCGTCAGGTTTGTCCCGTGTAAGATGATCGAGGGAAATATGATGATCATGATAACGATGATGACAATCACAGTAAAGAAGAAGGAAAATCTCCCTCCCTTGATTTGTATCCGTCACCGCATATGCCAAGGGTATGTATCATTGCATGCTAGAGTTGAATCAAAAGCGAGCGTGGCGATGGCAGAGTTCAGTACGAGCCGACGGGTGTGACTGGGTTAGAGGGAACTTTGCTGCCGCCAGGGCTGACGTTGCCGCCGTGCATGCGGTCGACCTGCTCCCGAATCACCCGCTCGACGTAGGCCGCTTGCTCTGCTTGGCTGACGGCACCGGAGCCAGCGGTCAAGTAACCATCTGCTTCCAGCTCGAGCGGTGTGACGGGGCCAGGACTGTCGTTCATGGGCATGAGCCGTGGGCTTGCCGGTTTGGTGCAGCCGTTCGAGCCCTGCCGCTTGTGCGTGGTGTTGGCCTGCGTCAAGGCCAGCTGCTGCGCGTAAAAGTCGCGCTGGTAGCTGAGTAATGCTCTCTGCGCCTCGTTGTACTGCCTCTGCTGGCTCCTCGGGCTCACGGGCGGCTGCGGAGAGTTCATCCCTGACGTCGGCGTCGCCTGGAGGCTCGAATACGCGCTTGGAAAGTTGGCCGGGTGGAATCGCGGAAGGCCGGGAAGACGGAGGGAGCCTGGCGGGCCCTGGGAGGATGCTGTCGTAGCAGACGACTGCCGTGCCGGACGCAGGCGTTGTTGCTGAGCGTGGCCGGACATGGCAGAACCGTTGAGTTCTATGCGTGGAGAGACTGATTGCTTGGCCGGACGATACGAGGATGTGCGAGCAGAGCTCATCTTTCGCTTCGCCGGCAGCAGCGTACTCGGAGAAAGTGTCGTGGGTGGCGAGTCCAGGTAAAGTGACCCGGTGTCACTTTGTGAAGGCGCCGTCTTGGATGGTTTTGTGGATGTGTCTGCACCCCAGGCGTCGTGAAGTTGCGCAGACAATGGCTGAAGATAACGGCTGGTCCTCTGGGCAAGTAATATAGCAGCGGTCTCGTGTTCCGACAGGATGAGATACGAGCGAATCAAGCCGCCCTCAGCTTATGGCATGCGACCGTTGCGCCGGAGATCCAGGGAAGGCCAAAGGGCACACAAATGTGCAGCAGACGGATGTCCGGATGGGTTCGTCCAGTACAAAAGGCGCGGCAGACGAAGGAGCGATCAAATTGGGGCGGAGATGCAGTGACGGCAGCCGTCCCAAGGCGTGTCTTTGAATAGCGGCCGGGACGCTCAGGTGTACCAAGGCCCAGGTATACAGCCCGCGCTAAAAGGTCGGCGCCTGCACGCGGGCAAGGGTGGCGACGATCCACCCAGGTGGATTCCTGGGCTGTCTGAACTGTTTTGGCGTGGAGCTGCCAATCCGTGGTGGAGACGCGTTTGACGTACGCAGTAAAATGGTGAGATGATCGGGCTCCGGATCGCAAGGCACAGGGGGTCTGCCAAGCTGCCGCCTTTTTATCTGAGGACGGACAATGGGAAATGGGCTTTCGAGAGATGGGAATGACGACGGCAGAGGAGAGTCTGCAATTGCAGGACCGAGTGGTAAAACTGGGCTGTGCCGTCCCGAGTCTATGAGGTTTGTTGCGCCGTATATGCTTGTGCGCGTATACGGGCGTGCGTGTATAGGTTTGAGTAAGTTATGTGATGCTTTGATGGGGTGATGCAGGAGCTTGCACACACACGCACGAACTTGCGATGTCGGGGCGATCAGAGGAGCAAAACACAGAGACGAAATCAAAGGCAGAGGAGCTCTTCTTTTCTGCTCTGCTCAAGCGCACGTCCAGCGGCTGGTATATAGCACCCGCAGCGCAAAAGCCGCTGTGATGCTGGGAGAGCCATTTTCTCAGCCGACCGTTCACGATCGCATCAGCGTCATGCGAGGACGAGGGAAGGGATAAGGAACAGAAAAGAGCTGCATGACGACGAGCCGTTCCCTTGTCGTGGGCAATAACAGGACGGGCCACGATGAGGGTGCGTCTGCATGCGCATCATCTGATTGCCTTTTGAACGAAGCGGGTATTTAACTTCTTCTCGTCAGCCAGCGGCTATTCCAATCAGATTCCATCCCAGAAGCCGATCCCCAGCCCGAGTGCGCTTTTCGCTGAGCCGCCGTTTCCACGCGAGTATTTTTTTGTCTCTGTTGCTCGCGTCTTGATTCTCTCCTCTTCAGGTCTTGTCCTTTCTTTGTTCTTTGTGCACGCGCCGGATCATGGCTGGCCGCGCATGTGCTACAAGCCTTCAATCGATGGTGGTTGCGAGCTGCTCTCCACCATGTTTCTGGCCGTGAAACAAAGCGTGACCAGCCATGGCGCCGTCGTTCGATCTGCCAGCACGAAACAATCAGCTCTGCTCCTATGGTACTCTTGTCGTCTGTACCGCCGGCCAAACACACTCTCACGGACAGCCGGACCATTTGAACCAATCCCGTCAAGCGCCACGTAAAGTGGCCCACTGAAACGCTGTCTCCAGTTCTCAACCCCTTGAATATTAGGGCCAGAGGTATAGTACTGGACGTACATCGTAGCGAGTGTACGTACCTGAGCCGTTTCTGGAGCCGTTGCCGGCACCGGTCCCTTGTTTCTTGTTTCGTTGTTTCTTCGTTTCGCCTTTCGCCTTCGCCTTTCGCCCTTAGCCCTTTCGCCAATACTTGGGCGCCTCTAAAAGCGCTATGTACTGAACTTTGCTTCTGTGTATTCATGCTGCGGCAGTATCGTCTGGCATTGTACAGAGGTACTATACGAACTCGCCGCGGCGCCATTTGTCCTGCTTACCGTCTACATGCCGTATTCGATCAGCTGGACCACAAATATACAGGTTCAACAACGAACAGCTCGAGCCTGAAGAAGAAAAATGAATCCACGGCCATTTAATCCCTTCCTTTCCCAGCCGCTGCTGACCCAAGTGCGTTCATCTTCATTCCCACTCTCCCGATTCTTCATTCTCTGCTCGTCCTTACGGCTGTTGGAAGCCTCCCGTTAAAGTCCGCACAGGTGACGTATGTAAGGCTAACGCCAGGCTAATCCTGCACCTCTCCACGTTTTTTGACACCTGCATCTTGCCCGGTCCTGCCGTCGTCCTGCGGGAAGTCCTGTGAAGTTCGGTGTTATCTCACGCGCCTTCGATCTGGTCCTTCCCGTGGCACCGGGTCAGTCTTACCATGGCGACTTGAACTGCTACAGGCCTCGAACGGCCTGGCCACAGTGACCGGGAAAAAATTTTTTTATCCCTCTCGACATGGAAAAGCCTTTTTCTTCGTTTGCACTTCTTGATCATGGCGCAATTTCCGTAATGCCTGCTGCAGGTTGCCTGAAAACGGTGTTAAGCGATAAGAGCATTCTCGACAACCTAGCACTCGCTTGCCCGCCTTGTCTGAATGCTGCTGAGATAAAGAGACGTCCAGAATCCCAACCTGAGAGAAATCCGAGGTTCGGCCCTGTTTGTCAACCAAAAGGGTCATAGCACAGTGCTTCTGCATGATATTGCGTCCTTTGGTCTTTGCCTTACGCTTATCCTTAGCATCCTGTGAATGTAGTACGCTAGTCTGTGTGAGGGATTTGGGCTCCACTCCTGAACCCCAATGTAATTCACCAAAATACTCGTGCGAACTTTGCCTCACGAGCCAAACGGAGACGGACTGACTAGTGTTCAGTCTTGCGCTATCTCAGCTCCGCGGATGTGGTTGGTGGCGGTCGCGTGATGATTCGTCGAGGTAGATCCGTGAAATTGTAGATGGAGATTCAGCAACCGCATTTCCGCGTTCACCCCGCGCTGGACCAAGCAGTACCCTCGGACGATGAATGTACCCCACAACGGCCTTGCTCCATGTCTGCACGGGGTAGTATGCAGAAGACGACGATGGCTAATTTGCCGGTGCTCATGAGCTTACTACAATCTGACTGTCGAAGAAGAAGGTCGGACTGATACGCTAGACGTTACGGTAAATGGGCCAACATGACGCTTCCGATTGTGGCTTCAGCGGCAGTTGCTGTGGGTGCATACTTGAACGGCAAGTATAATATACTTCATGACCTGAAAGCGCTTTACGGCACCAAGATATACGGTGCCAAGGTCGTCGAAGACTTGTACAGAAAGCACGGTGAAGACGACTGGAGCCTGTATCATGTCTTGGATCAGACATTTACCCGGCTAGGCGACCGCGCCATAACGAGAGAGGCTCTTGTCTTCGAGGGACGCGTCTGGACCTACTTGGACCTGGTACGGGATGTTGCCAAGTTCGAGCAGCTTCTGAAAGAGCGCGGCGTAAAGTGCGGCGACATGGTTGCAATGGTGATCAACAACTCTCCCGAGTTTATCATCACAATCTTTGCTCTGTGGAAGATCGGCGCCGTTCCCGCGCCCATAAACACGTCGCTCACCGCCGCTCCACTCAAGCACTGCATGGCCATCACAAAGACGAGCATGGTGATCACGACAAACGAGTTGCTGCCGGCCATTTACGCCACCTTGGAGGACTATGCTTCTGAGCGTGAAGGGCTGCAGGTTCTGTGCTACGACTATGACACGTATCCCGCTCTTCAGGAGATCCCTGCCACGGTGCAGCACGTCCGACATGCAGCCCTCAAGGAAGGCAAGCTTAAGTTTGACCAACGGCCCCGCCGTCTCCCTGAGGATCCGTGTATGCTACTGTACACGTCGGGCACGACCGGCAGGCCGAAGGCGGTGAAGTGGCCTTGTGGCTTCAGCATGATGACCAAGACATCTCGTTGGCCATACCTGTGGCAGGAGACTGATAGGTGGTACTGCGCGCTGCCGCTGTTCCACGGGACCGCCACCTGGGCCTGTGTCTGTCCTACACTTGGGCAGGGCGCCACGGTCGTGCTCGCTCGCCGCTTCAGCACCAGTGGCTTTTGGCGCGACGTTGTGAGCGGTCGCTGCAACTCCGTCATCTATATTGGCGAAATGTGCAGATACCTGGCTCAGGCGCCAAAAAGCCCTTACCTCGAGGACGAGCGGAACGGACACCGGGTCGAGAAGATGTTTGGGCTCGGCATGTCAGCCGGCCCGTGGGCAGTGATTCGAGAGCGTTTTGGCATCTCAACGATCGCGGAATACTGGAGTGCCACCGAATCAACGGGGCTGCTGATCAACGTCAACAGGAACTCTTTTGGACTCGGCAAGATCGCGCGCATGTCACCCCTTATGAAGATGTTCACCAAAAACGTTCTCATCATCCGCCGCGATTTTGAGACCGGCGAATTGGTACGCAACCCAAAGACGGGACTATGCGTCGTGGCCGATGTGAACGAACCGGGAGAAGCCGTGGCACTTGTCGATCGGTCTGGTGGCATTCTGGTGCGACACTCGTACTTGGATAACGAGCCTGCGACGATGGAAAAGGTTGCTCGAGATGTCCTCACCAAAGGCGATGAGTACACCCGCATCGGTGACCTCATGGTAATGGATGCAGACGGCTTCGTAACATTTGTAGATCGCCTCGGCCATGGATGGCGTAATAAGGGACATAATATATCCGCGACTGAGGTTGAGTCTGTACTGGCCACTCATCCGGCCGTAGTTTCCACATCAGCATTTCCCATTGCTCTGAGGCCGTACGGCTATGAGGGTCAAGTTGGATGCTGTGTCATCACTGTTGCGCCGGGAACAACGCAGCAAACAATCCGAGAGATGGAAGAGTACATGATTCGAGGTGGTCTGCCCGTGTACGCGGTACCTCGCTTTTTGCGTGTCACCCAGAGCGACGCGGTCGGGGTTAGTGCGGTCTTCAAGAAGCAAAAGGAGGACTACAAGGCTGCTGGGTTCGATCCAAGGGACGGTGATCAGGTTTACTGGATCAGAACGGAGAGGAGCGGGTACGAACCGCTGGATGACTCTGACAGGAACATGATTCGCAACGGACGCGCGAGACTTTGACACGAATTCGCAGCGTTGGCGTGGCCATTGCGTTGATATACGTCTACTGCAGAGACACAATACATATTGGTACACTCATAGTAGATATAATAGTCTCGTTGGCCTAAATGAGTTGTCTTTCCTCCAACTCACATCAGTTCATAGCTACCAAGGAGAACTCCAGTAATATATATTATCGGGCGAACAGGACCGAGTGCACCTGACCAAAGGTGTTTCGATGCCCTCTCCAAATCGACAACGCCACCTCAGTGGTATCGCTGGATCTTTGATAGAGATATACTATTCTGCGTTCTCGGACTAACCCCAGATGTTTGACGAGCAAGGAGCACGTCAGACAGCTTCATGAAGCAAGAGTACTACGCTCTCAAGACAACGTCTTATTACCTGCCAGTGCGAGAGGACTCAGCGTTTACCAACGAATCTACCACAGTTGCAGTACGTGCCTACGGAAATATCGAGCCAACAATACAAGAATGCCATGAGCACTCCTGGCAATTGAGTTACTTTGTCAAACAAACGCCAAGTGTTCGGCTACGCAAAAAAAAGCGCTAAAACGTGGTCTAGCGCTCGGCTTACATTGCACGTATCCACATTCGTTATGCTTCTCCTTTTGCGCTCCCTCCCCAAACTGCCTTCAAGCAGACATAGGCTGACCGAACTTCAAGAATAAAGACAATAAGAGGGGCTCGCTTGCCCTTCGCGTTGCTTCTCAAATGATAGAATCTGGGGTCAGCAATACCCCGAACGCTGCAATACTTGTGTCCTCAAATCCAAGCCATCGTTCTTAGCCACATTTGTGGGGTGATTTCCAAATGTGTCCGCTTGCATGTCAGCGGAATTTCCAAGCATGGGGGCCGAATCCTTCAAATATAGACGGCCTACTTCGCCTTCATCGATGTCGCCGTTTGCGTAGTTATTCTTTTTCTCGTGTGCGATAGCTTAGCCCAGAGCAGATTCATAATCAGCTAAGCAACTTTTTCTTCCTCATTCGAGCCGATAGCCTGATCCTGTGGACGGACTGTGCTGGGTAAGCCGGCGTTCAAGGAGTTGTCGTCCACTCTACCTTGCGCTATGGCTTCGCCAGCTGTTTCCAAGATGCCACCCCTGCAAATACCTTCTACAGCTCCAATGAGTGGTGGGCCGAAGTCCGCCGCTGCGTTGGACTTTGAGGCTCTTACGTGGAGAGATGCCGTGAATAACTTTCGAATGCAAAGCGATCACAAAGCGCAAAGGCTTGAGGAATTCCTGAAGTCGTACACCACGCCACAGGCGGTATCGCAAACGCTTCGAGAACGGCAACGTGAGATTCCGACGCAGTATGGCCCGGTTGTGTCGAAAGTCCTTGGAAAGATCGACATCTTTCTGGCAGCTGGAGACATTGCCGTTAAAGGGGCACCGGAGAGCGTGGGACTCGCCTGGACTGGGATAAGCTTGGCTTTGGGTAGTGTCCAGGACGACTTCGCGACGTTTCAACTGTTTAGCGGAGCATGCGTCGACATTATCGGAATATTGGTGACATGCAGGCTCTTTGGACGTATGTTCTCCCAGTCGAAAGGCCCGCCGGAACTCTACGAGATACAAGATCAGGTCCGCATCGCGATTCCAAAGATATACGCCAAAATTCTGGAGTTTTCGTATCAAATGTTCAAGTATATGGATCGAAACAAGTTCTGTACGACATCAATTTCGAGACTAGCCCCGACTTCAGTTTCGCTACTAACCTTGTGACAGTACGAATGACACGTGGCGTCTTGAAAAACAACAAGGAGGAATTCAGCGGCGCTATGAAAGATATCAAAGAAGGGGAGAGAATCATGTCTGAAAACGCAACCAAAGCTTCCCAGGCCCTAACCTCGTTTTGGCAGCAGAAAAGCGACGACAAACAGAATCAAATGCTCGCGGAACTCAAGCAGATTAGAGACAAATTGAGCGAGTCTACAGCAACGTCAAAGGAGATCAATGACTACCTTCAGAAGGAACTTGAGGAGCAACGAAGAAAATCGCCAATGGATATAGCTCGCGAAGCATACGCTAAACATAAACAAACTCTCAGAGCTTTGGTTGACACGGAGGCCATGCTGACGAAGCGTAAAATCGCGCGAGAAGAAGGCACTTGTCAGTGGATATTTGAGACAGAGGCTTACCAAAGGTGGCACGACTCGGCCGGCTCCAGCATCTTGTGGGTTTCTGGCGGCGGTAACATGGGCAAGTCTGTTCTCATTTCCAGTGTGATCGAACGACTTCGTACAGAGACTATCTCAAATCCTGAGGAGCACACGATGTTCTTTTTTTGCAAGAGCGGTGACGACAATGCCCAGAAGACGGAGAGAATTATGGATCATTTGGTCTACTATTTGTTCGACCTTGTGCCGATGTCTCTTGAGATTTTGGATCGTTGCAACGACATCGCTCGCCAATATCTGGCAGGGAGTAACGAGGGTCGCCGAAGAAGGAAGACTATGCAACAAGATTCTCCAGAAGCAGAGAAGACTCTAAACTTCGAGGAGGCTTTCCAGCGCATGGCGGAAGTTCTCAAAAAGAAATTATTTCTGGTTGTCGATGCATTAGACGAGTGTTCCGATCGCAAAGAGGAAGAATTAATCCAGCGACTTGCTGCTTTGTCCAAACGAAAGGACCTCAAGATCAAAATCCTGTTGACAAGCCGGCCAGAAGTAGATATAACGGAGGTCATGGATAAATGCGACGTGCCCGAAATACGAATGGAAAAGTTCAACGAAGGCGATATATTCAAGACCGTGGAGGCGCAGCTCTCAATGATTCCGGGGATGACCTCCTCGGAGCGCATAACAGCCCGAGAGCAGATTTGTGGTCGTGCTGGACCTTACTTCGGATACTTGAAACCCGCTTTAGAGCTACTTAGAAGACCGTGGCAACGCCGTAAGATCCTTTTCATTCCTCACAATGACCAGCTCTCTGACTTAATGCAGCCATCGAAGTGCATTTACAAGCTCTCCCAGAGAACCTATTGAACATGAATGCGCGGATCTTTCAGAACACCGACCCCAGTTATATAGGGTTTCTCAAGACCTGTTTGACTTGGGTGATTCTGGCTAATGGCGAGCAAAAGATGAAAATAGATGAACTTATAGACATCTACAGCCAAAGATTCACCGTAAAGAGCGATGATTCAGACGTCGAAAACACATCTCAGGAGGAACTGAGTGATGAAGTAACCAAGTTTTATAAAAATATGATTCGGAAAGCAGGAGAGACCTTCCTAGACCTTGATGAGAAAACCAAAGAGCTTAACTTGATCAAGCCGGCGCTGGTGAAGGACAGCTTTTTGAAGACAAACGAGGAGGCCGAGAGAATTCAGCAAAGAAGCCCAAGTCCTGACGCCTGTCAATGTCAGCCGTGTCGGGCCATGAAGAAACAAGACTCCAACTTCATCCTTACGAAGAAGTATGGACACCTTGAGATAGCCACCCAAATATGTAAGTTGCTGCGCTATTGAAAAACTCACTGCTAAGTCGAACACAAGTCAAACATCTCAATTCTCCACTTTTCCAGAGGATATACTTGCCTTCCTTTCAAGTCATGGACCAGCAGAATGCAACATCAGGATCATTATCGTTTTCGCGGGCGTCCTCACCAAAGCCACCCGAGAATGGTGGCGAGGGAAATGACCCAGGTCCGATCATGGAGGAAGAAAGTCTTCACGTTAGATCTGAAATGACCAACAAGGTCGAAGAGAACGGGAAAGTCAAAGAATTGTCTCGAGAAAAGGATGCTAACGCCGCAACGGAAGACTCGAGCAAGGATCCAATCACTTACACTGAAATGGCTGCTCATGACCAAATGAATAACGCAGATGTATCAACAAATGCAACGAGTACGACTAGTCCTGTGTTGCCACACAAGACTTCTCCTGAACTGGAGGAATTGAATGTAGAAGCAGAAGCATCACTTTCTACTCCACAGGTCGACTTTGAAGAGGCGAACTTAACATTTGAGAAGCATGAAGCGCCAGATCATGTTTCTGACGTAATGTCTGATGCGGATAGCGATGTCTATGAACCTTCACCTTCAGGATTTGCGGCCAACACGGATTCCGCGCCAGCGTATCCAAGATATGAGATCGCGCAGGCTATTTACCACTTGCAGATGGTGGAGGATCAATGGGCTGCAGAAGAAGAAAAACCACCCGAGTATGAAGCCCTTTATGAGGATGTCCTCAAATTTTTTGACAATGCAAACGAAGGCTTCCTTGCTTGGAAGCGAGACGAGGGGGTCCGGCCAAACACAGTTTTCTCGGGCCAATTCGATACCTATACCTTAACGCCACTTCACATTGCTGCAGCGAACGGATTGCTAGACCTATGCCGCAGGATAATCGAGAAACAGAAACTTGACTATGCACAGTGCAAGGACAAGGAGCGCTTTAGAAACGAACTACTAGAGAAGACAAGTGGAGGCGAAACTCTGAATCTTGCCCCAAGCACCGCCTTATCAATAGATACCGAGCCTAAGCCGGCTGCCGAAGATGCAGGAAAAGAAATCCGGCCGGATGGGATGTCCCCTGATATCTTTGCTGAGATGCGGAGCGCGGAGAAGTATTTTGAGCTCCACCGATCAGAGACTGACGTTAATGTTCTTTCATCTAACATGACACCGTTGTCATGGGCCTGTAGGATTTCCGACAACACTAAAAAGTATAACGTATGCAAGTTACTACTTGAGAATGGCGCCTTGCCTGGCGTTGAGGCACTTCGCAGTCTCAATGGAGAAATGTTTGACGGTGAGCCCCCATTCCATTCTCTCATGTATTTTGGGGCCGCGGAACCCAGAATCGTACAGCTTTTCCTAGATCATGGTGCCAGTGTCAAAGAGAAAGACCCTTGGGGCTTCAACGTGATGCACAACTTTGCATGGTCCGGGGATGATCCGGCAGTGCTTGACATGTTGGTTGAAGCTGGGGCAGACGTCAATGTGCGAGATGATGTTAATGAAACTCCACTGCACAAAATGCTTAGTTCTCGTGGAGATGAGATGCCTATGAACTTACTGAAGAGGTTTTTGGAGCACAATGCAGACATTTTTGCGAGCGACAGAGATGGCCAGCAGCCTTTATTTGAAGTCGCAGGTGGTGGAAATGTCGAAGCACTTAAGATGCTGCTAGAACATGAGCCCAAGCCAGATATAAATCACAGAGATGTTCAAGGGTGGACAGCGCTCCACAACGCTGCAAATAGTGGCCATCTGGAGAGTTGCAAGCTACTTTGCGCTGCCGGTGCAGATCCGACGGTGGTGGAGGAGAAGAATCGTACTCCATTCTATCTATCATGCATCAACGACGACGTCGCATTGACTGATTATCTGGCGCAGTTGCTGTTGATCAGAAATAGCAAACTCTTAGATGAACGAAGCTCCCATGGGAAGACAACCCTTAGAAAGGCAGCTGCACTTGGCCGAACAGAAATCGTCAAACTTCTATTGACGAAGTACAGATCGTTCTTGGACATCAACGCGGCAGATGTGGTCCTTCAGTGGACACCGTTGCATGCTGCCGCGTATCTTGGTTATGCCGAAATTGTGGAGGCGTTACTTGAAAATGGCGCCGATACCAAATGCAAGGACGTTAAAGGCCGAATAGCTCTCACATTGTCTTATCAACAATGGGAACTCTTGCAAAGCTCAGACGGCCCACGAAATACCAGTTTTGAAAGCTGTATATTGGCGCTTATTGAGGCAGACAGAGACTCTGCTATAGCGGACAGAAACTTGCTTAGTGCTGCTGCACGAATAGGCTCCATGCCTGTTCTTGAAGCTTTGGTGCTCGCGAAGCCTGGTCGGCCGAGAGCAGATCCATTTCTTCGAGACGAATTCGGATGGACGGCCATTGAATTGGCGAGGCAGTACAAAAGACAGATAGTGGTAGACTTCCTCCAACAGCAGTCGGGGACGACTTGCAAGTATCCTGACCACTGGGTAATCACGCAGCCAGACAAGACCCGATGGAATTCCGAAACAAAGGAGCTTGAATATACGAAAGAAGTAGAAGGAATATATCCATGGAGTGAACGAGTTACAGTCTTCGCGGATGTTCCAATCCCTGCTAACGTTGAACGATATTACTTCGAGATAACGCTCGCATTTGAAGATCCCAAGAAAGCTGTAGAGCGTAGACACCTCGTGGCTATTGGCGTCTTTTCGTTAGGGGCATCGAAATGGAAAACAAGAGCTGGTTTGGATCTGGCTTTCCCTGGAGATCTTGAGACCAGTAAACGCGGGATTCAGTCATGGGCCTATCACGGCGATAACGGATGGATTAGCACTTCTCGTGTAGGGTTCTATGACGAAGTTCAGGATCGCAGAGATCCCTTTGGCCACGGCGACACAGTTGGATGCGGGATTGACTTCGTCAAGGGCTACGTTTTCTGGACTAAGAATGGAAAACGGCTGAGTATGCTTCCATTGTTTCCCTTGTTCTACTTAATACTAATGTGTTTAATGAAGTGAAGCAAGCATTTAACGACGTAAATGGACGGTTGACACCAGCTATCGGTCTGCTTGGCAAAGTCAAAATAACCACATCCTTCGAAGGCCCTTTCAAATGGACGTACGGTGACACCCTGGAATTCGATGCCGACATGCCAATTGAACAAGAGAAGACCGACGGCAACGATGCTGAAAATTAAAAGAATATTTTGACGCTTGAATCAAGGACAACAACGGAAGAATTCGCCATACTGTTAAGATTGCGTTTCGTCTCTCAGAGCCCATACCATCCTGCAGCCACTTCAAAAATGAATATCAACCTTGTCTAACCCGTGCATTCTAATGTTTGGACACGCATTGAGTATTGAGCACTCTTGGGGTGGTGTTTTCACACTCTAGAATGAATCATGATATGAAGGATGAAGAATTATCTCCTTGGAGTACTGTGATTTTATTTACGCCTTCACCGACGCAAGCCACAACTGGCTCGCGTTCTCATTGAGCAAACTGCATACATGTTGCCTTCAATCACAGCATTATTCAGTTGATATACCGTCCAATAGATTGTCATGAGACGTTTGAGTCGCTGAAAACGGTCCCCAAATCAGGTTACAAAGCATGTTCGAATCGAGCAAGGTCACGTCAAATCCATGTGCTTGATTCTCCACATTCAGACGTTGGGGCAAAAGCCTGGGTGATCAAACGGTAGGGTTGCCGGATCGATGAGAAAGGACCAGGCACCCTGTGCGTAGCCCTAAAAAGAGTGCATTAACCGCAGCACTTCTGTACGATTTAAGGTTCTCGCGAAAGTCGTCAGTTCGCAGAACACGAGGCAGGCATTTCTGACACGCACTCGTCTGATGTTGGAAGCCGAGCTTGTGAGCAGACCGTGAAACATCTCATTGGTTGTGCTTGGCTTCGTGCATATCCATTTTCTGTCTTCTCGCCTGACATCAAGGTTGTCCCAACCCTTGACCAGTTGCGCCAACAACCTTGTCATGCTCTGCTCGCTTTTACGACCCTGACTACTTTGCCCAGTGCTAAGGTGTGAGATCGAACCTTTGATTCATTCGCATTCATTATGCACCATGATGCTCATGCAAGCTCGAGGCCTACGAATGTATTTTAACTTCGGCGAACCGCAAGAAGCCGTCATGCGATGACCGCTCTTCATACATCTTCATATGTATGCGCGAAGGCGGGACATCGAAAAGGATGCACGTTGTGACATAGTGCCCCTGCTGAAGTGATCCAGGTGCACCGGACAGAGTCGGGGTTAGGCTGACCCCAGACGGTGGAAAACCATCATAAAGGTTAGTCTAGGCCTATTATCCGAGCGACTGTCCCTGTTGTCTTTTCTCTGATCTTATCGTCGCTATATTTTGTTAAGCACACTTTATTACAGCACCCGGCCGGCTCTGATAACCTCAATAAAAGAAAAACAAAAAAATGGGCGGTGGGCTGCACCCACCGCTCTCAGTGATCCTTTCATGGCCACCGTCCAACTATGTCGATCCAGTAACACATGGCCATGGTGTAATAGTAATGGAAGGTGTATTACTCGGGTTGTGCTACTTTATTGTTGCGTTGCGAGTATACACTCGTCTTTTTCAGGCCAAGAACTTTGGCCTCGATGACGTCCTGATAATGTTTAACCTGGTGTGCCCTTCTCCAGAAGCAAAACTGGACATACGCTGATTGAAATGTCGTAGATCCCTTTGACTGGACTTGCTGTTTGTCTCATACTTGGTGCGTAGGCCAGCTCTGCAATGCGTCAACCAAGCCTAATGGGAAACAAAGCTTTCGCAAGATATGGTTGGGATAGACACATGTAAGCAAAAAAAAGATCGTTTCTACATTGCAACAAAAGAACGCTCATATTAATGGTTGTTAGTTGGGATATTCCACCTCAGAAGATGGTCGCTGCTAGGAAAGTTGCTCTGTCTATTGAGATCACCTATCTCATATCGACCTGCACCACAAAGATATCCATTCTCTTGTTCTATCGCCGACTAGGAGGATCTGTTTCAAGGAGGTTTCGATACTGCATTTACTTTGCTATTGGCTTTGTCATAGTGAACGGCCTCGTCTTTTTTGTCGATTCCTTTGTACAATGCCGCCCATTAAGCGCATTCTGGAACCAAGGCAACATCTACTGGGTTGCGGCTAACCAAGGCGATTGGCACTGTGGTGACGAAGCAGCCACCGTAGTGTGTGCAAGTGTAATAAGCATGCTTCAAGACTTCATTGCATGCCTGTTACCGATGGCGTTGTTCAGAAAGCTAAAGATTGCAAGGAAGAAGAAAATCGCCCTCGGGTGCATATTTGGAGTTGGCTTCTTGTGAGTAGAGAGGACTCCTGACAGTTTTTATGTTTCTAATTGCCGCAGCCTTTGCATTTGCGGTATGCTACGCATGATCACAACGGTCAAAGTATACTACCAGACGTACGATCTTACCTGGGAGTCGCTCCAAGTGTGGATATGGTAAGCCTATGGTTCTCAAGTAAATGGCTTCGTACCTCAACTCCATCTCGAAACGAGTTCTTGCAGATTATTGTCACAACTTTGACTGGCCTTCCTCAGACTTCTTATCGGCTATTAACTAGCTCTCAGGACAGGAATTGAAAGCCACATGGCCATTGTGTGTGCCAGCTTGCCAGCCTTAAATCACTTCTTCCGAAATGTTCTCAAAGATGAGACGCTCACGAGTGGAATACGGTCATGGTCAAACAAATATAGCAAAAGTTCGAGCGGAAGCAAGAGCAAAGACTACGGTCATGGAACTTCGCAATCAAGTAGCTTGCCAACAAATGTCCCTTGGATGTCCTCAGATCCGAAGATGGGGGTAATTGTGACGAAAAGTGTGCAACTAGAAGAAGTCATATGCGACAAAAAGTACAATCTGCGTAATTCAGACTTGGAAAGTGCAGGCGATCAATGGACACAAGGTGTCAACTTCGTCGATCAGGATTCTTATGTTCCGAGGTCGTCAAACACCTGGCTTGAGGATGAAACTTCTTCTGGAGAAGAGAGGGTCGAGGCAGCCCCTCAGCCTACCAGAAAATATTCTGGCTTTGCAGATTTGCGCAGGCTCTATTAATAAACCACAATAAATTTTGAAGCTTCTAGATTCTTTTTTGATTTTCTCGTCAACTTTCAGTCGTTTGCTTTTGGATTTCGTTCAAGAGCTCAGCATCGTAGAAACGAGCTTCCAGCCAGTACGTCCAACATCATTTGCAAAGTCTAATGCAAGGACATTATCACTTTTCGCTATGGACGAAGTCTGCGTGAAAAGAAACTATGATGAGGACTCCAAGTGACCTTTCGAAGGCTATGCCACTACAAAGGAGCTGTTGAGAAGTGTGAGTCAATCCTATTTGCTCGTGAATTAAAGACAAGGGTTGCAATGCTCAGCAAGCGACGATGCTTGCGTTAATCCTTCTATCTGCGCACCAATCAATGATCTACGGACAAGGTCAACCGGTGCTCAACAACCATGTAAACATACGCGGGACGAGCCGGAACGAAAAGCTACTTGTAGCGCGAAAGGCACATGCACCAAGGTTATGCCACGTCACCTTGCAAGAGGCGCTTGCACACATGATCTTGGTACTCTTAAGGTCAATCAGACATGGTCGCATAGAGAATATATAGCTTAAAACCACTATCATAACAATTTGAAGAATATAGTTGCTCAACTCATACATGACAATTTCCAGTGCCACATGGTCCGTACCTTGATAGTATACCTGTATGCCATAGTCTCAGGCGACCTGGATGATTAACATCAACGGCTTAACTTAACACAATATAGAAGCTTCTGTCACTTTTCTTAGCTCAAAATCAATACCCATGCAATATAGCATTCTTTTCGAACTTAAGAGCAAACGTCTTTGATCCTCCAGTGCCTTCAAACAGCTTCTTTGTGACGAATATCTCACCGGACCGCAAGATCTTAGGATATGGATCGTACGGGAAACCATGAATCCATTCTCATATGTCGTAGAATGATCCTTTTGGCCAGCCGATAATCTTCAGCATTTACCGTGGCATCTTCAGAAACCGGATGAAGTTTCACACGCAAGACTGATTCCCTAACCAGTGGCTTGCTGCGCATAATTGAGTACCAATTGCAAGTTGTATTGTTAGAATCATCCAGATCAACCAATTCAGCGTCTGTCTGATCGTGTGAATCCTGTTGAACTTCAGGGCAAGTAAACCAGAGCCGCGTAGACGCAAAAATGGAGACTTCTGGATATTTTTCCGCGCCGCCTGTCACTGAGAATGCCTGCAGCGTTTGCGATAGCTGGGAGCGAATAAACTGCTCTACAGCTTGTACCATCTTCTCACAGCTCTCGCCGAGCAGAAGGCGGAGAGGAATAGGACCCGTATCAGTGATCTCAACTCCCCTTACAGCAGGGAAATGCCGCAGAATACTGAAGTCCCAGTCTGTGGCAGATATGCGGGTCGGAAAGACACCAAAAGAATATCTGTACGGTATTGCTCGAGGCTCTATGATGATTAAGTTTCGCAGCCACGTTCGGCCCATGGTTCCAAAGTGCTTGTCAACGGTTCCTGGAAGTGGATGTAGACTCCGACCAGTGAGCAAGAGCGTAGTCTGATTGTATAAAATGTGACGAGATTCCGTGTATATTTGGCGGCATGTTCGCAAAAGTGCAACGCTTCGACTCGGCTGACCGTATCCCCATCGAGGCAGTGCTGTTTCCTCGTAACCAAAGCTGTAAGAATATATCTGCAGGCGGAGCTCTACCGGCAATTCGAGTAGCGAGAGTCGTGGCCTTAGAGCACGATGCATCACCTTGGGTAATAGTTGTTCAAAGCCTGGCGACAAGAGTCAAAGCGGGAATTCTCAGTCAAGGATCTGACGGACTGATTGAAGGAGTAGCAATTGCTAACCCGTTTAGGCAGAAACAGACTTGAATAGATGATATATAGAAATGGACAAATTTCAAATTTTTTCTTCCATTTGGAAAGAATGGAGATCTTGTGAGACGTGTTACCGGTCAAGCAAAAGATCTTCGATGCAATGATTGGACTGAGTAGTGGGGTTGCCTACAAGACCGCAAGTCACCTGATTTTACCTTCCGACCACCTGCAACTTGGCACATCAGTTCGACGCAGAAATACTTTGATACAGTGCGTTCAGCTCAATAGATCTATCTCTCAGGAGGTAAGCTCGTCCTCGTCGCATTTCTATCCCAGTTCTGGACCGAAGTCCCAAACGCGGCTGAGAAGGGTAGCTTATGCATCTTGGAAACCGGTGGCCTAGGTCAACACAACATTTGCTTACATATATTGCAATTTTCAAATCTACGTTACAGAAGCAGCGTGTCTGGCGAGACTAAAGCCCGGATTAGCCATACTGCATACATCTAGCTCCCGGAGGCACAGAACTACAGACGCTTGAAGATGGACAAGGATATGGAGCGACGAGGCGAACCCGAGCAGCCGTTTCTTGTGCGCTTCTTCGATCCCAAGGTCGCAGCCAAGGACTTTCGAGGAAGAACGCTGGATGACATTTTGGCGTATGACGACGACCGATTTGAGATGAGTCATGACTAGTAAGTTTCTGCCCTTCTCGAGCATGGCGGGAAGACGTGTGGACATTTGCGCGCAAGCATCGTCGATGTGCGTCACGTCCTTACCATTCGTCTAAATAAAAACATGGAAAAGCTTTATCTTGCGAAGAAGTTGTCTGAAACAATGCAGCATACAAATCCTCTTCCCCTTGCCTGAAGGATCGGCGTTCAATTGGCAGTCTCCCATCATCGACAAGGACACCTTCCAAGCATTTCGAGCTCGTGAAGATCTGAGAAAGAGCTTTCAACGTGGCTACATACGCATAATGAACTTCTACGGCTTCGATGTCACGCTGTTGGACGCAGGTGGCGTTCAATTGAGCCGCAGTGCAAATCATAAGATTGCCTTCAGAAACTGGGTCGTGCGAATGGACCAGTCAGTATCACTAGATTTCTTCAAATGTTCGAAAGTGCTAATGTACGGACAGCAACCATCTCAGGATCTCTCGGATTATCCGCTCCCTTCGAGTCCTTGGCCTCACAGCCCGTGCTGATGCCTTTTACAAGGCCATACTAGAGGTTAATACAGATTTTCCGAATCGTATCAGTGCTCGCTCACTAATGTACTGGAAACGGGCTGCCGAGCGTCCCCTGTATTTGTCTCCGGATCAGGACGACGATGACGTGGTGACTGGCCCCAGGTTTTTGCTCGACTTTGAGAAGAACAATGGTGACTAGAAGCGTGCCGTGGGCCTGGTCAGCAATAATGAAGACATGGATGCAGAGTTTAGTTCTTTGCAAATAAGACGGATGCACCGGTAAAGTATTGAGGATGGTGGAACAGAGATAGGTTTGGCTGCTACGATAGATCGGATGCGCTTATAGCTCTGTCACGTTCTCGAGATGCTTGTAGTATACCCTAGAAATTCAAATCGTATATTTCACAAATGTCACCGGCCCCAGACAATCACGTTCGGTTTCATTCGGCGTCGTGCAGTTTGCCCATGGTACAGAGATCACGATAGCTTTGATGATATAGAACAATCTAGTTCTTGCGTAAACGCCACCACCCTTCTCACCAACTCCTGCACGGTCTCTTCTGGATCTTGTTCGAGGTTGTGGTGCGCTCCAGGTATGACGCCGGATGAACTGCTCAACACGCCGTTTGAACTTTGGACGGCCCGACTCCATCGACCCAGAAGCTCTTCAACGTTTACCGACTTTGGGACGTGTTCATCGGCCCCAGAAAACAAGATGAGCAACGGTGTGTGGGGAGGAAAGGCCCCGAAAGTCAACGCGAGCCTCTCGTCGGATAGGTCACTGCTGAAGTAATCGTCGTCGCCGTTCTCCAACAGCAGACTTAACCACCTATAGGCCGAGATGGGGAGCCGTCCAAGGTAGGTTCCTGAGATCGATGAAGGCAGCGGATCGCTCTCTCGGCCTTCCTCGACGAATCTCTGGGCCGTCTCAATTATTTGCCTGCGAGCTGCGTCGGTCATTGTGCTGTGCAATCCCTCCCGGTCGCTGACGGGTGCTTGCAATATCGCGCCGTCGATCCGAGGCCGTCCTTCGCGCCCTTTGCCGGTCACATACTCCATCAAGTCCTGACAACCGGTTGAGTGGCCCATGACGACAATCTTGCTACCTTCGCCTTTCAACCTCCGGAAATAGTCGACGCACTGCGCCAATTCCTTCGCGTCGCGCTGCAACGAGCCCGTTCCCCATCCGTTCAGGGACGAGAGCAACTGCACCTGGGCGAGAGTCCAGCCACGGGGTAGATTTTGTGCCAAAATCGAAGGGTAGGAAACGGTGTGGATTCCGTCGCCCAGACCACCAACCCAGAGGATCATGTTATTTGGCGCATCATCCGACGATGCACGGTGCTCGAAAGCGACGAGTCGCTTCGAGTATCTGTGCAACGTGCCGGCTTGGATAGCAGCTGCCGAGACCATGATCAAGGGGAATTATTCTCGATGTGACGATGGGTGGAGCAGCTGATAACTGAGATGCGGGGAGATTTTTGCGTCAGGCACAATGCAGCTCTCGGTGAGCTTGACGTTCTGAATCAGATAAACCCAGTCTGGTCTTGAAAACACACACCTTCTCTCAACCTCTAGAGCTCGAACACACTCGCCCTTTTGGTTTCCGCCCTCCGCGTTAACTACACAGATCATATGTCGTCCAGGCTTTTGGCCATTTTTGTGTTTGCGGCGCTTTGTACGAGCACGAGAGATCTGGCCTCTGCACCAAGGACGCTTTAGCTATCGCACAACCTCCACATATGGACAGCTTCGCCTTAGCAACAAGGAAATCAGAGTTTTGAAAGGCTTAGAATATATGAAGACCGCCGAACTCGCGGGAGCAAACAAAATTATGCGAAGCATTTCTTGATCTCGTTCGAATCGCTCCCTTGACGCAGGTGTAGTAAGCACTAGCAGCGGCCACGGCCCACCAATGCGCTCAGTCCAACAACTTGCTCTAATAGGACATTGATCTTTCCTCCTCTTCGGGCATGTCATTGTAGGCGACCTTCTCGCTCAGCATCTGATTGCATCGAGGCGAAACGTGCGCATGGCAGCAATGCAGACCTCGGCCAAGCTGGTGTACCTGCTAGTTCTAAGCTACGACTCGAAAATAGCATCCAGAACCGCCGCGAATTTCCGACGGATAAGAACCTCAAGCAGAGACAAGAGAGATGTACAGCATATTTTTGAGCAGCTCTACGTAGATTCGCGTCGTACTCTTATGCACGCCAATTGCAATAGGTGTCAAATGCAAAACTATGTATATACATACAGCGGACCGAAGGAATTTTGTGCCTGATCCTAGCCTTGCTCTCCTTCGGGTGGAGAAATGTATCCCATTTCTCGGGAGTAACATCGTTAAAAGAAAACAAGAAAAGGATAAACCAGCAAACGATCAAGGAGGGTATATCAAGCAAAAGAGGCAATAACAACAACCAAAAGCGTCCTGCTCGTGCTTTTTGTGCTTATCTCAAGTCTACAACGAACGCAAAGGTGAACGCAGATGCCCTCAGCGACGAAACGAAGCAATTCCAACAGAGGATATGCGTAATCCACCAGCGCCACTGCGAATTGCGTTAATGCAAAGACATTTCTCATTGTCGATCCATTCGTCACGACTGTGGGATTGGTAGCGTTGAATAAGTCCATTGGCCGTTGACCAAATCGCGAACGTTTTGCGTGATATCCGTACCGTTGTCTTGAGTAAACACCATCAGCTGGTCTCCCCCCGAGGACGCGGGAACAGCGGTAACAGAAAAATGTGTTCCGAGAAGAGGCACCTGGGGTATCGTGAACGTATCTGCGAGGCGGGTGTTCTCTGCATCCCACGTAATGTTGTAACCACCGATATGGCCATCCGCATTCTGCGCGTAAAAGTAGTTCGTGTAGCCTAGCGAAGTATTCTCGTCCACATTCGGGATCGTCCAAGTGGTATTTACCCACACGTTCACGGGATGCGATTCGGTCGCCGGGACCGAGGAATTGAGGTCCTTCCAAGAGACTTGGACAGCGTTGTCGAGATTTACCATCATAACGTAGCTGACGCTGCCAGGACCCCAGCTATAGCAGCCGATTCCAGCATGTCCGTTGGCGACAAATGATTCTTGGCGGTACCACTGTGTCGTGTTGTACGTCCATGTGACTTCTTGAAGCAAAGTCGGGCTTTCTCCATACCAAAGATGCATTCCAATCACTTGATCCTGGGAGGTTGTGTTTGACCCAGTTCCAGGAATGGGACTATGGGTGTAGTTTGCATCTCCATAGAAGCTACCATACCAGCATGCCTGTAGGCCGACAGCCGTATCGTTCATGGCGATCAGGTTCATATCCCCAATAGGGCCTTCCCGCCACTGGTTTGTCGTGTTGTCATTGATCTTCTCACGGATCTTGTTGTTCTGATCAATATAAAATATATGCCACTGTATCGTATTAGATTTTTCGATGTAACGCTTTAAATCTGTTCTTACCGTTGCTTTTCCATCCATAGCATAGGCCACTGCAGATATGGGCGTGGCATTTCGCGCATCGGTAGCAACGATGTTAGAAGCATCACCGCCCTGCCAGCTGCCATCCTGCATCAATTGCATCTTCCTGAGTTGACCGGTCCAGTGCTGGAAATATACATTAATGACTCCATAGCCACCAGTACCAAATGAGTAAGAAGCAATTGCAAGACCAGTTCCATTGAAAGCTCCAGTCTTTGACAGATACTCTGGATTGACTATGTTCCCGTTGAGCGATGAGCTCTTGTTTGAGCTTTGTATGGTCAGCTGGTGATATGTAAAGGCTACGATTAGACCTACTGATTTTTGTTCAAGCCCACTCCTAGCCCAACGCCGAGGCCTACGGCGAGAGCGATGATCAGGAACGCGAGAAGCACCAGACATAGCGGTATAGTCAACCCGCATATCCTTCTTCTCTGCTTTTCCGCAGTCATCTGATTTTCGTAGTGCGGATAGTTCTCTATTTCTCGGTAATGTGCGTATTGCTCCACAGGCGGCTGCGGAACAACCTCCTTCCCTTGGTCCCCACTATAAATGGCTTCCATCCCCGGAGACACGATATCAGGGTGCTCGTTCAACGGCGAAACGACGCCCGTAGAGCTTTTTTTGACAGAGGTCATATTTGTCGTTGCCGGAGACACTTCATGCTGGGCAACTGGGTCCATCGTTTGATCCCATTCTTCAGTAAACGCCGGTCCTCCAACATGCGGTGACGGTACATACGGCGGAGCCGGCGAAGACATAGCTACCAACGCAGCCCTGGAGAATGATGCTGGAAACTTCACGCAGTGCAAAAAACCAAAGAAAGAAGAAAGAGAGAGAAAGCCTCCGGCGAGCCCAAAATGTCAAGAATGCAGAAGCTGGGGCGACGAGATCGACAGTGCAAAGAGCCAGAAGAGCAGGTCCAAGTGGTCTTACAAGAATTTCCAATCAGTGCTGCGAGTGATCCATGCCTACATGGCCTGTGGATTTTGGGGATCGGCGAGGAAGACAGGCCAGGACCGTGGACACTGCCCGCCGTGCGGGCGAAGGTCGCAGCAGCAGTAAGCCCACGCCCGCAGGACAGCAGCATGAAGCCCCGGCTCAAGTCAAGCCATCCCGGAAGCAGGTTCGTTCAGAAGAGGCGAGAAGCAAATGCATGTCAGCCTTAATTCCAGCGCTGGCTCTTTTCTAATCCAATCAGCGGAGTGTGGAGAACAAAGCTTGACCATGTCGTCCTGACATTGACTGTGGGACGTGCTGTTCCAGCAACTCGAATGCCCGCAGAACCGCGACGACTAACCTGATCTATACAGTCTTCTTCAGAGTCCAACTGTGGCCGCCGCGAGGGATTGAATCTGCACGGGTTTGGACGTGCTGCGTTGAAGTTTGGTGGGCTCAGCACGATAGCACCGTCGGTCAGGTCGCGCAGCCAGTAAAGGCGATAAAACCAACTTGTGAGGTGGTCGAGCACACGTTCCTTGTCACATGTGTGCATTGCAGTGAAGATCGGTCTATATTTTCCCGCAATCACGCGAATGAGATGCCGAAAGTGCAGTACGCGCCGCAACATGTAGGAGAGCATAGGTCCGGTGCAAAGGAACACGAGCGATGAAGTTCGCTGCGCGGATCAACCGAAGCTTCTGCGCCCCTTGAGAACGTCCTCAAGCGCCACCAAACGAAGCATCGCCAGGCACCTCGCTACCAACCTCCCAATCACAACCTCAAGCCTTCAACCGGATGGTTCAGACAGTCCTGTCTTCGTCCATCCGTGGACCAAGCATGTGCTCCGAGTGCATCTCCCCCGCTCGACTCCGGGTCAATCAATCGAGACAAGAACCCGGATCGCTGCAGATGTTCGCCAGGCAACCTGTCAGCAATACAGATCCCAGACACCCAAGCCTTCTCTAGTGGGGGCCGGATTGTGGCTCTCAGCACCATCTCTCGCTCTGGTGGACTAATGGGGGCCTTTGGACTCTCAAAGGCCTGAACGAGGCCAATTGAGCAACGACAAGTTTCGTACTTTACATACACTCTGTCCAGCTCCACGGTTTACAATCGTCAACTGAATGGAGACATGAGAGCGCGCGCGTGGCTACAGCTTCAACCGATCATAAAGACCAGAAAATGCAGTGCCTAAAACAGATGAAATTCCCATGCCAAATGGCACACGGAAAGATACCGTCGTCCCTCTGCGCGCCACAGATAGTTATTTAACGCACAGGACAGACCATTTGTTTTGTATCGTGCCCTTGGATGTGTTCGCTTATTTGCTCCATGGTGCTAGACGTTCACGCCATCTTCGGGTCGTTCGACATTCATCCAGCAATTTAGTATCAAATGCTCGAGCAACTTTGCCGTGTGCTTTATTAATATCGACCACGGCCTTAAAAAGTATGAGTAGTTTATTGCCACGGGCAGAAAAGACACAGGAGCTGTCTCGAATTCGCTCGAAATGACGTAAATATCACGTTACGGTCATGTATATACACTTCCTCCACGTTTATGTGGATTCGATCATAACCGTTGATATCCGACTGCCTGAGGTTAAGACTAGTTGCCGGCCTATTACTCAGTCGATTTGTAAATACTTGAACACTCTCTCTTGCTCACGAGAAGTTTTGATTCTCTCCTCATCTCAATTCGCCACTGAGGAGCAAGCACATGCATCATCACCAGCTTCCGCCTCTTACATGTTTCGCCAAAGGATATGGCACAGGCTCTATATGTCACTTCGTGTGCTGCTTTTGAAGTTTCACAAAGCGTCTTCGACTTCGTTCCAGTCACCCCCGTAATTAAGCATTTCATTGCGTAACATCAATCTTACTGACGACCGCGCCATTCGACCCTTCAATATACTCACCGCCAAACAGGAACGTGAGGGCACAGCAGACTTGAACAAGCCACGGCGTTAGAGATGACTAAATTAAACATTCTTTAGGAGCTTCCATCGCAGCTTTGCAATATTGGGCTTCCGTCAACACCGAGTCTTGATTATGTATCCAATTTCGGGATATCTGTTTCGTCAAATTATAAAGTCTATTTTTGGAAAGCTATGCCCATAATCATGAAACATCGTGATGTTCAGGGTGCGCTAAACTTAGTTTGCTCTCGGTAACAGACGGCTTGCATGTACCACTGTATTTCAAATTCCCGTGCAACTTGAGAATTGGAGAGTTCATGGAACAAGATATTACATCAGGGGGCGTCTTCTCAAGGAATAGCAGTATCCATTCACATGTAATAGTACAGAAATCTAACCAACGGACTCGCTTCGTCAGCATGATGCCTTCTAACCGAGAGTCACGATACTTTCTTCCACTCTCTGGATCGCATCTTCCAATAGTCCAAGTTCCATTATTGCTTCAGTATTGACTTCTCCCTCACAGAGCTCTCCGCCTTCGCGAAGACCAAATCTGAATCGTTGAGCAGCTTCCTTCAAAGGCGCAATATAGCTATCCTTTACGTCGGCTTGTTTATTGAGAGCTCGAATATTTAGTGCGTCATGAAGGTGACGTGCTTTCAACAACAGGTAGTAGAAGTTCAGAACGGCGAGGTGGAAACTCAAGTCGGCTAGGAATTGCGTATACGATTCGACGACGCTCGGCGTCGCGAAACGTTCTGTAAGGTCTGGAAACAAGAATGGTGAAAGAGTGGACAGGGCGACAGGAGTCGCAAAAATCGAAGGTGCTTCGGCACTATCGGCTACTGATGGTGCCTCTGGTGGGTTCGCTTCAATCGTTTCGCCCTTGATCCAGCCCACAGCACTTGCTTTCAGATTCTGATAAGGGCAGTTCTCGAGCGTGTCACGAATAAATGACAGCCTCACGAGATCGTGAGGATGTGAACGCAAAACTGATGTACAGATAAAATGGGCTTGGTATCGCAGCACTGGAGACGGAGAATTCGAAGATAAGAGTGAGATGCTTTGCAGATACTCTAGAAATTCATCATCAGACACAGGCTCTCCCATGGCATTTGAATGGAGGGACTGTAGTCCAAGAAAAAGCACCGCGTCGATTAGGGCCTCTGGTTCGAGTCCTGTTGCTGCTTTGTTCGTCACTCCCAAGAAGTTCTTGACGATTGACGCGTGATGAGGGAATATGAGTAGGCTCGGCGTTGCGATTGGTTGGGCGTACAGCGCTTCAGAAGCTTTGCGTGCAGCAAGAAGAAACAGCGAACCAGTCTTCGAAAGAGGAATTTCCTCCGGTGAAGAAGGCGGATCATCTTCATTCCGTTCATCACCTCGTAATTCTGGCGCTGCATCCAGGATAGTTTGAAGAAGAGTACCGGACTCTAATCCGAGATCTCGCGCCAAAGCTACAATGGATCCCACCGTGCTCAGTCTTGACTGGAAGCGCTCTGACTTTGACACCTTTTCTGTCGCCGTCTGCTTGTGTGGAACGACATGACTCGGGTCAATCTTCTCTTGATACCGCACCGACCAAGCCATTCCTGGAACATCATCCATAGCAGGCATAGATATCATATATTCTTCAAGAATATGTGTCAAAAATGACTGTAGCAACTTGCCTGACAGCTCGCCTTCTCCTGCTGATGCTTCTTCAGTGGTCCCTTCCGGATCCGGTGCGGAATTTGCAAGATCTTGAAGCAAGACTTTGCTACTGCTCTTTCTTGGTGGTAAAACGGGACGTTTCGCCCCAGTGAACGCTTTGAGCAATTTGATTACATCTTCTGTCATTTCGTCATGGTAGGCTGAAGCCTCCATGTACGTAGCAAGAATAGCTTGCAAGGTGGAAGACAGGAACCGACTGGGATACTTTGTCTTGATCCTTGGATGCAAGATCGAGAGCATAGACAGCAATACGCGGAACTGCAGTACTGGGAGGGGCAATTCCGCTTCAGACCGTCCTGTTGTTGTGGCCTCATGGCTTGACGCTGCTACGGCTGGAGAATCTTCCTGTCCAGTGTTCGCGTCATCACCAATTGAACTTGTTTCAGAGGCTTTGTCTATGTCATCAAATGAGAGCGTTCGGATACTCTCCGATACTTTCAAGACCACCTCGCGAGGGTTGCCCAGCTTCGCGATATCAAGCAAACACGCCTCCGAAGCTGGCACCATTGGAAGAAGGAGTTGAACAAGATCCCACCCGATTGCTTGGTTCAACTCTATGTCTTGTAGGACCTCGTGTAGCTGCGGAAGGGTGTCCAGCGTCAGGTTATTCTCCACAAAAGTGAGATAGGTAATGCTGTCCGCCGCAGGCGGCTTCAGCGCCAACCACGGATTTTGCTCATGATCCATTGTACGGCACAGTCATGAAAATAAAAGACAGTCTGGCTGGAAGTAGTATTAACTTTTAGAACAAAGACGCGACGTTGCATTAACGAAAGCAGCAAAAGGACACGCCACTTTCACGTTGGACCCTGGCACGTGATAGCGAGCGCGATGAAGCACACTTCGACGAATCGACCTTTGCGGTGCGAATTCAGCAGATTCAACTTGGCCGAGCTAATGCCTGAATTCGACGGGCAATGGAGGGCTCGACGTGATTGAAATTTTGGCCTTTTGATGCCCATGGGCCAATCATTTGTGGACCCATTGTATCTGAAACCGCTGTCGTCGCGTCACGCCGACGTCATATACTTGTATTTCTCAGCTCGGCAGACAGTTACGTGCTCAGAGTTCGGCTCCGGATGAGCCACGAGAATCAACCGATCACTCTTTGACTGATTAGATCCTAACAGACAAGTGTCTTGAATCACATCTGTTGTTCAGCAGCACCAAGCAAACGTTGTAGATGTCTAACTTACCTACTTTGCAGTGGAACAGCGCGTCATAGAATACCAACAATGTGTGTATACCAATGGTTTATTCAGACCCAAAGAGTATTCTAAACCACCGACAGCAATACCGCCACGTTTGAGTTAAGCTTCAAAGATTCAACACTATCCCCGGCTGGATCTCCTCCATTGTATTAAGCAGTTCGTGAATGAAAAAAACGACTGTAGTCAACAATTTGCGCCAGGCTGGCTTTGAGATTTTCGCTGCTCAGGTCCCAAAGCTCGTTGCCAACGTCAATAGAACTAGAACTGCCCTTTACGGAGACTATATCGCACATGATTGATGGCCCTGATGGCCCTGAAGATTTGGACTGGACCTTGCTCGACCCCTATTTCATGTCCATGAGTATTCCCAACCTGGAGTTCACAACTTGATCAATTTGATGCTTCAAATTCGGTCTAGATGCGGAATCAATATAGCTACAGAGTAGCAGTGCTCAATTGCTTCAAACTTACCTTGACTTAGGAGCTAACATTATGTAGGAATCACGAAGATGGCGTACGTAACGGCATCAGCTCACTGCATTCTGATTGAGAAATGGCTGAAATTTTACACAAAAACATGAATCCCATGAAATAACAGTTCCATGAAGCATCAGCGCTAATCTGCAAAGTACAACTATCTCAGAAAATTGACATCCACGACTACAGCTTGCTTGTTATGCCAGGTTCAATCTTTTCCAATATATCTGTTAGTTCTTTCCAAGCCCTTGCAGCCAAAACTTCTGCCTTGGCCCCTTTTGCCCCGGGTCCCAGAGGTCCCTCTCGACATTCACTAATGTATTTACCGTGCTTCTCCTTTCCGCCGGTGACGGCATAAATATAATTCTGAATGCCAACCTCAGCGCTTCTCGCACCAAGTATGAAATTCACAATAGCGGTCAAGAATCTGGGAGCCTCGCGGCCCAGGTCTGACTTGCACAAACCTGGGTTGACTGTATTGATGATGACGGGATACTCGTTTCCGACTTTGGCTGCCATTTGGAAGGTCATTAACACATCAAGGAGCTTTGACATTGGGTATCGAGACGGCATCGATGTCTTCCTCTTGTCGCTGAGGTTTTCGAATATCAGCTCGTCTTGATTCCGACCCGCCTTGTCCAAAGTAACGGTCATGTGTGTGTCGGACGAAACGAAGCACAGATGCGGCCTGGAGTCCGGATACTTTTCCACGTTTTGTTTGAGCTTCGGCAGCAAGAGAAGTCCGAGAAGAAACGTCGCGACCACGTTAACGGCGATCATGCTCTCGTAGCCATTGACAACGTCAAACTTCATCGTATTAATGCCTGCACTGCAGATCACCACATCTAACCTGTCCAAGTTCTCATTCACTCGCGTCGCAAAGCTCTTGATGGAATCGTATGAGGAGAGATCGAGCTCCCAAACTTCAGCGACACCTTTGACTCCAGTTTCCTTTTCAAGTTCCTGCCTTGCTTTTTCTCCTTTCGACGTGTTGCGACACGCAATGATCACCTTTGCAGCTTTGTGCGACGCCATATACTTTGCTGCGGCTAGACCAAGACCGGTGTTCGCACCTGTGATCAGCACTGTCTGGCCTTCAAATGTGCTCGTCTGTTTAGGAATCGTTGTGAACCATTGCGCTTTGATGACGTGGGCGAAGAAAGAAGTCAAGGACATGTTGTCGGATCCAATTTGCCAAGAATGGATAAATGTATCAGTCACTAGGTAATGGCAGGAAAGGCTTCCTGTTGTCTGAATCTATAGTGGGCACTCAGAAGGTGTGAAAATGTCTTTATATTGTTCTGTGCGAAATTATCGCGCCGGACTGAGACGGGCGGGGGATCAACGTTAAGGATCACTTTGATAAAGACCTTGGGCGTTTTTCGCCCGTGGAAATGTGCCTCAGCACTCAAAGCCGACCCCCTTATCCCTTCACGACGGCCAAAATTCAACGTACCAATGGCTAGTTCATAGCTTGCTAGGTTGCTGTATTAAGTGTCAGTAATGTCTTCAGCAGCCAAGAAACGGCTTGATTGGCTGTATGCGCGATTGCATCACGTGACTGTGGAGTTAAGCTGGGAGAATTTGTCCGAAATCCGAGCTCGTCTAACAAAATGTGCTGCGTATTCCTCCGCTTCTACGACCAACGTGGAGACGAAAGCTGGTCGATTGCTTGCTCTACCGAATTTCGTCCAGAGTCAAGGGCCCATAAAACCCAGCATGGAACTAAGGCAATTTGTTTGACATCCCAGCCTGCGCCACTTGACGGCATGGCGAGGACGTCGGAGCTTGGATTCCACTTCGGCTACGAAAGAGGGTAGTCTAGCCGGGTGACCACAGTCGTTCCGACCTTACCTTGCGTAGCGTTTTCTGTTCATCACACGAGAATGATTTTCCTTGGGTTTTATAAGCCAAAGGAGAAGCTTGCGCTCTGTCATAGATCATTTTTATTCGCTGTACATCTTTCCAGAAACTTTGCCAAAGGTGCAGATTTCTAAGAATTAAATGTGCTGCTCAAATGCGTATTACCAAGACTGAAATAGCCCGGGCAGCCTCTCTCCTGGATTCAAGCCGATGGTCTTACGATTTATAGTGCCGTTTTCCGCATGAAAACATTGAAACGCTTGGCATTTTGATATGTGATGTGAATAAGACTCTTTGCGTCTGTGAGCATCTCTGTGGTAGTACCTAGTTTCTTGTCGATTGGTAATGAATCCGCACTGTGCAAAATAACGCACTGACTGAACAATTATGGATGCCTGCTTGTAGAATGAAGACAAGCTGTTGTATCGTAAATGGACTGCAGGATAGAGAAGTGTTTGTTTTTATCTCCTCCCTTGCTCGTAGATAAGCCGGGTTCCACAACATTTCAAGGACCTGAAGACTATTCCGGTGTTCGCTAGAGCAAATGCAGTCAGATTGAGTGCCAACAGCGTTTAGTTACATTCACTCATGCAGATGCTGTCTGGAACCAGATATATCCACGATAATCATCTTCGCCCCGGAGCCTCTCTAACGCGTGGCATTTTCCTCCTTCCTGTTCAATGCCGATGTACGTGTATACTCAGTAAGCGTCCAGCATGTCGGTTTTGGCTTTATCTGCATCGCCGATCATCGACCATCCTTATCACAAAACCCTGAGTTTGTCGCCATGCATAAAGCCATCAAAGTCCCAAGAAGCGCAGAGTGAATTTGTCCTGTCTGTACAGATCTTGTTTGTCCATCAAGAAGACCTGAACATCATGCAGTGTCCCTAATATCTGTGAAGAAGCGATATTTGGACTAAGTGAAAAAACTCGCTCTCCTGCGACCATCATGGAAAATCGCGAGAATCCGACGACTACTACTGATGAGAGCTTAACCTCAGGGGAAAATGGGGTACGTGCAAGAAATGGAAATTGGAATCACAGAATCATAAATCTCTTAGTCTCCCTCTGATATGGGTTTTCTAGGCTCGGAATTCGCTAAATGGTCAAGGTGGTTGGGGAAAGAAGGGTCGCTATCTTGTCATGATTGGCATCAGTCTATCAATGACTGTATATGAGCTGGACAACAGCACCGTGTATAGTTATGCGTCGTACGCACTCTCATCGTTTTGGTCCCTCTCACTCTCTACGACATTCTCGACAGCAGGAACCATCCTCTTCGCTATTTGCAAATTGCTGTACGCAAAGCTTGCAGATGTCCTCGGACGTGGATAGACGTATCTGATTGCAGTCTCATTCTTTTTGCTTAGTTACATCCTGTGTGCGGCGAGCAAAAACGTGGCGACATATGCCGTAGGCTCGTTGTTCCACAGCGTCGCAGCGACTGGCATGAACATAATGAACGACATTGTAGTCTCAGACATTACAACGCCGCGTTGGAGAGTGTTTGGTCTATCATTTTCGTTTTTTCCTTTCTTGGTTGTGCCTTGGTGTGGTGGTTTTATCGTCAACAGTGTCGTCTCGAAAGGTGGTATTGGATGGAGATGGGGATTTGGCGTACGTTTTCTCATCGAAACAATTTTCCGTCTAATCAACACATCTGATCGACAAGTGACAGATTTTGGCAATCATCCTGCCGTTCGCGTCGAGTTTCATAATCGTTACGTTGATTTACTACCAATCACGTGCGAAAAAGGCGGGTTCATCGAGAGAGAAAAGATTTGACGCAAGAAATTTCCTCTCAGAGACAGATGCAGTCGGACTCTTCCTGCTAATGGCTGGTTTCGCCATGTTTCTCCTACCTATAAACCTTGCGGCAACGACCACTTCGCGTTGGACTACTCCATGGATTCCAGTTCTCCTCGCGATGGGTATTGTGACAATTTTGATCTCCATCGGGTACGAAACGTACTTCGCCAAAAATCCTGTTCTGCCTGCACGCTATTTTAGAGACCCGACCATTTTATGCTGCTTCTTGATTGGTGTGTGTGATCAGATTGGTTTTGAAGGCACTCATGCATATCTTTACAATTGGAGCGTCATTGCCAAGGCGTACAGCCCATTACAAGCAACATATCTTAACTACATAAATGGCGTCACGCAATTTTTCATTAGTATGCTGATTGGTTCATGGATTGCACAAAAGCGGTACCATTTCAAAAAGAGTTGGTCAAAGCGGTTCCCTTTCCTCAGCATCAGACTAGCCAAGGGTGATGCATCTCCATCATTCAAGGCGGTTCTGTTAACCGGAGCCTGCATCCGTCTCCTCGGCTATGTTGTTATGGTTCGCCTTAGAGGATCCAGCAATTCTGATGCGGAGCTGTATATAGTTCAGCTCGTTCAAGGCATAGGGACTGGTTTCATCACTATCGTCATCATTGCTGCTGCGCAGATGAGGGTACCGCATTCAGAGATGGCGCAAGTAACGTCTTTGGTGCTTCTGTTCGAGTTCGTTGGCTCGGCACTAGGTGATACGTACGCTGGAGCTATATACACAAATTATTTCCGCGAACGACTTAGATCAAGAATCGGCAAAGGAGCAGATGAAGCCGTTGTTGCTGCCGTATTTCAGTCTATCACAAGCGTGGACATACCAGCAAAAGGCACTGCAGAGAGAAATGCAATAGATCTTGCGGTAAGGGCCGCTTCCGCTTGACTCTGAGTTAGGCGTAGTCTGACTTTAGTAAGTACTCTGATGTTATGCGCCTCATAGTTTATGTTGCGCTCGCTTTTTCCGTGGTTCTCCTCGCTCTCTGCGTGGGCTTATGCTTGACAAAGGAAAGCAAGATTGAGCCTCTCCAGGGTGAGAAGTACGAGATGGATACAACTCTCTCAAGCAAAGAGATAGGACTTGCGTCGATGATATATGTGGTTGACAACGCCGGTAAGAAGTCGTCTGATGCAAGATCTGCACGATAAGTTCGTCCACATGAGAATAATCTAACTTAACAGAAACAAAATAATCGAGACATTAGCTTACATTATGCCATGTTGGAGATCGTAAAATGGGAGGCCTTTAGTCATGAGCGATATCCAACAAACTTCTTACTCGGCTACGCAAGAGCTGGCTCGTGTGTTGGTACTTGAGACTCGCCGCCAAGTATACGATATCCCAAATTGCAAGGAAGAGACCATGTTGGGAGTTCTTTGGGCTGTAATATGTCGCTGTATCCGATCGCAATACGCTGGCTAGATTTTTTTTTCTTTTTTTCCGCCTCTCATAATTGGAAGTCTGGGCGTTCGAAATCTCCTGGACAAGCTTGAACTCTTGATATGGGAGTTCTCGCTGATTCTCAAGTCCGAGAAGTTTTCTAGAGCAACGACTATCAAAGCCCTCATGAAGTGCCTGTCTGAATTAAGGACTTACCACACCTTGAAATCAGCTTGACGCAGGCGTCCAGTTCGAAAATCTAGAACTCCTTTACCAAGTGAGGAGACGCCACAACTGAGCAGAAGTCCCCACTGGATCTTCTCTGCCCTGTGCTTGATCCGCACAAGCGCAACCCCTGAGTTTTCCGTCCGATCGCGCTGATCCACCTTAGCTGCTGACGGAGTAGATAGCATCTGGACCCTTACGACACCCGACCGCATAGCTCCTAGCCCTATGATCTGTACAATGCATAGTCCGAATCCACGAAGATATCGCTTTGCTTCTATGCGTCGTTCATGTCAGCCCTGAATTTAACGAACGTCCACGCCTTCGAGGATTCCCAATGCCTCCGCGGCGGGATGGCGTGTCTACCATGCCTCTAGATACGAACAACTTTCTTGAACACCTCCCACTACCGTGCCTGTTTGTCGCCGCCAATGGCACGATTGCATTCGCTAATGCCGCCGCACGTCTGTTGATTCAACCGCTGATCCTCCCGCGCTGCAATGTTTCTTGTCTCTTGGACGGCACGTTAGTCCTAGACAACGAACTCTCAGTCGCCCTTGGTCTTCCCGCGAAGTCCGCGATAGAACAGTATCTGCAAGAGTTGAGAGAGTCAAGAGAACGCAAAAGCGCAATAATATCAGCTGAGGATACGTACAAAACACCGATTATTACATTGCCGACCGCTCGGTGTGGATCAGGACTGTCGAGTCTCACCTGGGCTATGGCATATTGTGACGTTGAGTGCAGGCCGTACTGTAGTTTCACTGGCATCCCAACACCGAATATCCCAGCTGGACCAGAAGAGAAAAGGCCTACGGAAGAAGAGGACTGGGAAATGCTGCAAACGATTGCCGCACCCACGTTCAATTCACCCAACTTGATGTGTTCAATCATGACCGCTAGTCAAGCGTCCCATAAGCTAAATGATCGCGGTCGACAGTTTCTCTCCGGAACAGAGTCCTACCCGTGGACTCTTCAACATGTCCATACGAAGCACAAGACAACACTCACTGATCCTGAGTTTACTCGTCAACTCCCCGCCGAAGAAGGCGCAGCTATTACATCGCTTTCCAGACGTCAAGCGCTGTTGAATTGCCGCAGAGGCCTTGAAGATCCTTTGACTGGGACCCGTAATGTGTTCAACGCCTCTACAATCTTGCTTAACCGACCTAATAGTAATGACCTCCTGGGCGTTATCGTATGCGTTGAGCCGGAAGAGTTCTCCTTGTATGTGCAGCGATACGACAATCTGCGTCATACCGCTACACATGGCGAACCTACCACGGATTGGAATCGAGCGCGATTAATCCGTTCAATCACGCTTGACGGAGAAGTGGATTTCGTTTCTACGGCGTGGACAAATTACACTGGCTTAGAGGCGAAGGCCCTACATGGTTCGCGCTGGTTTAATTGTCTCCACCCCGACGATCGCCAGAAATTCGTCCAAACAAGACCTGCATCCAGCACTGTCGCGAGGAGTAGAGAGTGCGAAATTAGAATTCGTGGACGAGACGGTTTGTATCGCTGGTTCTCGGATCGTACTGAACCAATGTACAACGAGGACGGCCATTTTGTGCGCTGGTACTCCATATCTGAGGACATCCACGACCTGGTTATGAAGCGAGAACAAGCACACGCGGATAAATTCGTGCTGCAGAAGATTTTCGCAGAACTGGACGTTTTCTTCTTCGCAATCGACGCGAATTACATCGTAACTGCCGGTTCAGGAAGCATGGAATTTGGGGACCTTAGAACCGATGGCAAGCACGACTCGCGGAGCATGATTGGGCAAAACCTACTTGAATTCATCGAGTCAATCTCTCCAGGTGGCATTCCTGCCTTGCAACGTGCCTTGGTGGACGTGATGACTGGGAATTCATCCAAAGAAATTGTGGAGTACAGCTTCGGTTCGCTCTACATTCGTACTATCATTATACCTCACGTTGATGAAGACCAGGAGCCGCATTCAAAAGACAGGATTAAAGGACTGGTTGGGGCGAGCATCGACATTACAGCAGCGCGGGAGCACGACGAGGTGAAGGCTCAGATGAAAGCAATGGAAGAAACGAGCCGTTTAAAGAGTGAGTTTCTTGCAAACGTATCTCACGAATTGCGCACCCCAATCGCAGGTCTGACCGGTCTCGTTGAATTGCTCTTGGAAACCAGACTTGACCATCAGCAAATTGATCTTTTGGAGTCAATACAGTCCTCAGCACATAGATTGCTCCAGATTGTGAACGACATCCTAGATTTTTCCAAATCCGAGGCATCTGCCATCGTCCTAGAGTGTATTCCTTTTAGCCTTACGCGGTTCTTCAACGAAGTTTGCAAAAGCAATCGATTGCTAGCCACCCGAAAAGGGCTTGAATTCCTCAGCTTCCAAGCGGGACCGGACATACAGCTAATGGGAGATACGGGTCGTATTCGGCAGATGTACGCCCTCTAGTACGTTGCAAGTCTACGTCCATATCACTAATGTGGAACAGATTGGAGAACCTGCTTACAAATGCGATGAAATTCACGTCACAGGGTTATGTGAAGCTGTCCACATCTTATCACAAGTGTGGCGACATGGTCAGGGTGGAATTTTTGATAGAAGACACCGGGATCGGTATTGAAAAAGAGGACGTCGATAAGTTATTCCTTCCCTTTGTACAAGCTGATCAGTCGACGACGAGGATCTATGGTGGGAGCGGGCTTGGTTTGAGCATCGCGCGTAAAGTAAGTTTTCTACAGTTCCCACCGGATTGTGAATGAAATCGACACTAGAATCTTCTCATTATATATCCATGGTTAACATTGATCAGATGGCAGAAATTATGGGCGGCTCTGTTACCCTGCAGTCCACCAAAAACGTTGGAACCAAGGCCAAAGTGACATTGCTATTGGCGACCGCCTCGACTCTACTGACGGCACCCGAGAAAGTCGAAATTAAATCGACGCTGTCTCTCACGGAGTTAGCAGACGCGACGTCTTCGGAATCTCCCAATCTAGAACTATCCTCTCAAAAGAAAGAAGATTTACATATACTATTCGTTGAAGACAACGAAATTAACCGGAAGGTGATGATGGCGCATTTGGCGAGCATGGGTTTCAAAAAGGTCGATGTTGTCCACAACGGCGCAGAAGCTCTCTCGTACATGAGCAAAACCTCGCCTCCTGTCCTTTCAATTGGAGATGACAGTCGAAACGATGCTGCATGTAACAGCAATTCAAAGCGTCCGAGTGAACCGAATCCCAGAACGTCCTGGCCAGATATCATTCTCATGGATTGTCAGATGCCAGTCATGGATGGTTACCAAGCAACCCAACAGTTACGAAAATTATTACACTACGATCGCCCCATCATTGCGCTAACTGCGAGTGCAATCGAGGGAGATAGGGAGAAATGTCTTGTTGCTGGGATGGCAAGTCCGAGATATTCAATGAATCTAAATATCGTACTGACCTGGTGTCATAGGATGATCACGTCGCGAAACCGGTTTCGCGAAAACAGCTCTTGAATATCATTAACAAATGGACTTCGAATCCGGCGCAGGCTTCGCCAACCGTTCGTCAAAGACTTGGAACCATCTCACGACCGGATTGAGACTAAGCGGCCTCGGAAATATTGCGATCTAACCTCTAGCGGCTCTTTCTTTATGGGACATCTCTAGAATTAAATGTTGACACTTCTAAGTTTGCAAGAATGTGTCTTGAACAGATCTTATGCAGAACAAAGGCGAGAGAAGTGCTAAAGGACGATTAGTGTCGTCGCTGAGATACCGACTAATATGTGCTTGATTTGTACACATTTTCGAACTCACAACATACTACAAACAGCACAAATACGCCTTTCTGCGGCAAATAGAAGGAGTTGGTTTAGAGGAAACGCTCTGATGGCCTAAACATATGAGAGATAATAGAATAATTGAGCGCAGCCGAGTTTTAATCCACACCAATCACCATGTTGGCTGCTGGCCTCGTTTGGAGAAAGAATCAAGATTAGCTTCTAGACTAAGTCATTAAGAATGCGCCGGAAATCAGGCACGTGTATGTCGTGATGCAGAAGTTCGCTCTGCTGTGGAGGATGTCAATCTATCTCGGATCAAGCACCCGAGAATGTAGTGCATAGCGTACATCTTATTGCGTCCGTACGCTGTGTAATAGTCGAGGAATGAATTGCTGGGGACAGAGAAATGAGCGCATGTCGTTGCAATACACAAAGTTCACGTCATGGAAGAATGAGGATGTGTGCAATCTAAACGTAATATCTCCATGCATTGACTATCTCTATCCTTTGTCCAAGATGCTTCTCTGGCTGCTAATCATCAGGGGGCGAATAATCTGCGCCGCATTATCCTCAGAGCTCTCATTTGCAGTGGTTGTCTTCCAATTTTCTACTGCGAATGTGTTATCATGTTCTTCATACCCTTTGTCCACAAACCCAAAGGCGGCATAGAACCACAGATTCGCAGAAAAGTACCACACGGTGCACCTAGGTTTTGAACTTGAATTCGATCCTGAATCGTGCATATCTCGCTGCAGATCCATGGGCTCATGCCAAAGGTAATAATCCAAGCAGAAGAAAAACCCGTTTCCTGCTGGTCCAACACGGTGGTAAGATCAGGTTCGCAATCCGGGGACCGAATAGCGCCTCAGCTAACCGGGATCAGCGGAAAAGATTGAAATCTCCGTCTTAAAATGATTTGATCCCATATGCCTTCGGCAGCATTTTCATGAGCGATAAGCAAGACCGGTGTGCGGAGAGGACGTGGTCAGCGAGAGAAAGAGAGAGAGAGCGGCCTCAACCTTGTTCCCCGCGTAGATGGTAAGTTATAGTGCTAAAAGGCTGCCGACACCGGAAGCTACTCCGTCATCCTGCACGCTCAAACATCGAAAGATTTGGTGTGATCGTATCTTGTGGACACCCAACTTCCTCCGGTTCAACCAGTTTCGCAACGATGACGATGTCAGATGCTGCGCTACCGCCTGCAGCGCAGCAAAAGCTTCCCAAGCTCGTGCCACGACAGCGCAAAGCGTCGTCCACGACGCCTTCAGAACCAGCGCCAGAGACTCCGCCGCTGCCAGACGCGCCAGCAGCAGAGAGCATGTCCTTCCGCATTCCCATGCGGCGGATCTTGTCGCCCAAAGACCTCGAGTTGTTTCTGTCCTCACCCACGTACACACTCATCCTCGCCTTTGTCTTTGGCCTTTCCGACTGCGTGCGCAACACCCCGATCTCCGCCGTCTCCGCCGGCAGCCTGACGCCAACCTGCCAAAGCATCCTCGCCATCCTCGACGCCGCCTCCGACCTCGTCGACGCAAACCCTCCGCTCGACACGGGCTCTCGCTTCGGCAATCCGGCCTTTCGATCGTACATCGCCGCCCTCACCGCAAGGCTTCCGGAATGGCACGCACAGCTGCATGTGCCGTCTGCGGCTCGGCAGGAGGTCTCAACGTACCTGCAGAACAGCTTCGGCAACACGGCTCGGATAGACTACGGCTCCGGCCACGAACTGAACTTCGTCATGTGGCTGCTGTGTCTCAACAGGCTCTCGTTGCTTCCGCCATCTGCATTCCCCGCCGTCACCCTGGTCGTGTTCCCCAGGTACATTGCGCTGATGAGAAAGGTTCAGATGAACTACTACCTCGAGCCGGCAGGCTCTCATGGAGTTTGGGGGCTGGACGACTATCAGTTCCTACCCTTCTTGTTTGGGGCGTCGCAACTGTGCGGCCACAAGTTCATCACGCCTCGAAGCATCCACAACCAGCCAACGCTCGAGTCGTACGCGCAGGACTACATGTATCTGGACCAGGTCGCCTTTGTCAACAGCATCAAGAATGTCGAGGGTCTGCGGTGGCATTCTCCCATGCTCGACGACATTTCGTCGGCCAAGTCCTGGGAGAAGATTGAGGCCGGCATGAAGAAGATGTTCGTAAAGGAGGTGCTGGGCAAGCTCCCCGTCATGCAGCATTTCCTATTTGGAGGGCTCATCCCCGCTGAAGACGGCATGAGCGTCGAGGAAGACGACGCCTTCCAGCAGAGGACCGAGCGGAACGAGAAGCATGAGCATGCAGAGAACACGTGGGGAGACTGCTGCGGTATTGCCGTGCCGAGCAGCGTCGGTGCCGCTGGAGAGATGAGGAAAAGATTAGGGAAAGACGGAGCACTGCGCAGGCTACCTTTTGATTAATACCGGTGGCGAGACGCAAGGCTAGAGTTGCTCTAGACAATGGTCAATGAGTCGACGAATTTCAGCACGTTAATCAATACACGCCTTTAGAAGATCACTTGATCTGCTGCAGGCTTGCTACGTGCGATATGATAGGGACTTTTTTTTTCAATCCTCCCTTTCACTTTGTCTTCTTTTTTTCATGCGTTCTCGAAAGAAAGCACGCTGAATTGTCCCATGTTTCGAGCCAAGGATGAACTGCGCGGGGCTCTCTTCAAATGGGGAAGGCCTGGCTACTACCGCGCTGCTCCTGCTCCGACTTTTACGTCAAATCGATCCCGTTCGTAACCTGGGATAAACTTATCCAAACACATGTACACCTGAAAGTTTGATTTTGGGGGGACCTCAGATCCGCAGGAGCACAGATCCGCCACTCTGTTAGAAATGGGCGACTTCATCGCCGCCGAGCCCCTGCCGTCGACGTGCTTCACGTGCACGCGTCTGAACAGCACCACATTTCGGATCGTCGAAGAAGACAGGTTCGGCGAGTATCCATTCATCTACGTCAAGGTCACGCCGAGAGCCCTGGTTTTGATCGACACGGGATGCGGCGGCGAGGCGAAAGAACCCCGCGTGGAGCTGAAGCGGCTACGCGATTTCCTCGAGGTGTACCCCGTCGAAGAGAACGGCGACGCGCCGCTGAACGAGGGCGCGTCGAAGGACTACGTCGTGATCTGCACGCACTGCCACTTCGACCACATCGGCGCGTGCGAGCAGTTCACCGACGCCAGGTCGTGCATCTGGGCGAGCGGGTTCGACAAGACGTTTCTCTCGCGGGAGAACCTGCCGACGTCGTCGCTGTCGAGGTTTCTCGGCGTCGAGACGCCCCGGTACGAGATAGGAAAGTGGGCCGGTGACGGGGACTGTGTCACGTACGACGGCGAGGACTTGGGTTTGATCACATACCAAACGCCCGGCCACGTCCCCGACGAGCTTGCCATCTGGGACCCGCACGAAAGGGTCCTGTACGTCGGTGACTCGGTGTACGAGTGGGCTGCGATCCTCTTTCCCAAAGAGGGGGACCTGTTGTTGTACAGCGACAGCATAGGAAAGCTGAGAAGACTGGTCAAGGGCTGGAGCGGCGAAGGTTCGGCAGAGAGGCGTCGCGTAAAGATGGCTTGTGGGCATGTCACTCTCGACGCTGATGCCGAAACGGCACTCGCGGACCTGGACGCCTTTTTGTGGGACGTTGTCTGCGGTAGGGTCGAAGGAGGTGGGATGGAGAACATCAGGGGAGAAGAAAATGTGCTCTATGTCCGAGAGGACGGGCGATGGAGCATAAAAGGGCCAAGGAGGCTCTTTGATGACCTTAAGGGGAATCAAGAGGCAATGAAGAAGCTGGAGAGGAGGGTGAACGAAGGCGTATGATGTGGGAAGAAATCGTCGTCAGCATGGCGGCGGCCTGCATAAAGGAAGGCATAGGGGGTTTGGACGTGACTTTACCGCCTCGTACGAAAAACATGGCGACTTTGATGCACCGACCTTCTCCTCGAACCCCATGGATTCGGGAAGTTGTGCAACATGCGACGCTACCTTACCCTGCGGTCATTCCGCGCTACGCACCGAACTGTCGGCTGGATACGAACAGAGGACGGGTGGCTCTCTCTGACTTTTCAGTCCATGTCACGAAACAAATAAGGAATGCAAACGTAGTGAATTTCCAAGGCGCTCGCGTAGTGTGGCACAAACTCCGCGGGTAGGATATGCAACTGTAAAGACACAGGTCGAGGAAAATTTTTTTCTTGATGACCTTGGAAAGAGGATGGGTGTGCCAGTTGAGCGTATCACGTGCAGATGTCGCAGGCACTGGCTGCTAAGGTATCAGCTCTTAGTTAGGGTGAGGGACGGACGATGCATGAATGTGGGTCCGAGATCTGAACCTCGTCTCGGAGGTATATGTCAGATACAAAAAGGCACAGCGGAAGTCTTTCTTTTCTGTCAATTAGATTGTGCTCTCTACATTCGAGACATTGCGACAAATTCGACATGAACACTATGACCGATAACGCCTCTCTGAGCTTATCAGAGCATCTTACCAAACTGATACCGGGAACTGGACGACGCGAACTTCGTGAATCCGTGTTGCCAACGCTCTTACGATCCATCATAGATGTTTCCAAATGCCTTCGGTCATCTCTTGACATTCGGCAAGCTGGGAGCATCAACACGTCTGGGGACAGCCAACTCAACGTCGATTTGGCCACCAACGAGGCTATCCATTCCGCTATCAGGACATGCCCGTCGATCGTGGCAGCAAGCAGCGAGGAAGACGAGGGCGAGAGTCCAGTCAAGCACATCGGCGAGCAAGTTTCACGGCCCGTTACAAGCGAGCAGTACGCAGTCGCTTTCGATCCGCTGGACGGCAGCTCCATCATTCCAGCCAACTGGGCCGTCGGTACGATAATCGGAATCTGGGATGGCAAGACTGGACTGAACCAAGACCCCAGATCGAGGCAAATCGCGGCAATCCTTGGGGTTCTCGGCCCACGAACTACGGCGCTAGTCGCACTTCGGCTTCCCGAATCGGGTACTCCGGCCTGCTTCGAGGTTGGACTCGACGGCGAAAGCCAGTCTGTACAGGTGTTGCGATCAGACGTCAGATTTCTGGACGCGACTCGGGTGAAGACGCGATACTTCGCTCCGGCCAACCTGCGCGCCGCCGCACAGAATCTCGAATATGCCTCACTCGTCAGCCATTTCATCAGGAACCAATATACTCTCCGCTACTCCGGCGGCTTGGTCCCGGATGTCGTGCACGCGCTCATCAAAGGCCATGGCATCTACATTTCACCAGTAACGTCGGAAAGCAAAGCGAAGCTGAGGAGGCTCTACGAGCTTGCGCCGATTGCGCTGCTTGTCGAGTGTGCTGGAGGAAAGGCGGTCGACCCAAGCAGTGGGGTGAATATCCTGGACACAAAAATTGCGACAGTAGAGGACAAAGCCGGCCTGGTGTGCGGGGCGACGGAGGAGGTCGATATGGTGATGACGAGGCTCAAGACGGCCGCCTGATCTGAACAATATTCAAGGTCAGAGCGGGGATGACCGACTCATAACGACTCCCGACTCTTGAATAGAAGTTAGACCTGTATGGGCCACGGCGAATTGCCTGTCGGATATGATCTCTGGTCTCTTTGGTGCGTTTTCATTGTTGTTGGAAGAATCGAACTTTGTTGATTCTGAGCCGTGTGTTCACACACTCTCAAAGACGTCACTGTGGCTTAGACCCTTTCTCAGCCACTAGAATAAAACCCACGGAAGAAGCCGAAAGTCAAATGTCCAGCGATGAGTTTGACTGTCGATGTTACTTGTATTTGCTCAGCCATGGGGCGAATTGAAATTACTCCAAGAATAGATTGTTTCATGCTTGAAGCTGCTAAATGCTAGACTCTTTCCGGTTAAGTTAGCTGTGCGTGAAGACGGATGATTCGTGTTCAGACTCGGACTGGGGGTGACGCTGAAACACGCAATGATGCTTGAAAGTTCACACCCTTGAATCGAGGCCGTGATGGAGAGTATTTCGAGTTTGTTTGAAAACGTATGCGGTCGGCGGTACATCTACTTGTTCTACGCATTTCGTGTGCCCCAGGAGTCGCTATCCGTATCTCAAGAATACTCCCCGCACCGCTACAGGAATCTGGGCATTAACTTTTGATCGAGCAGTACAGACCCTGCATTGATTTCGAAGTCTGTATCGGCTCTCGATTTTGCCATTAGGTCGCGTGTGCGCCCACTGACTAAGAATCTGTGTGCTCGCAATAGAGCCTGCGGGGTTTTCCACGTTGAGAGACCGTCCGATGCCCGGGGCTTGAGTACTTCGATTGAGCCCTTCACGTTCTTCGGATCAAATTAGCAAAAACTGAAACTGCGCATTCCTGCACGGGAAAGGACAGATGCAGCTCATATAAAAATAGATCATCAACCATTCGCTGTGCTAGGCAAACTCGGACTCAAGGACTCTGTTAGCCTCAGCCGCAGCTGAAGCAGAATCTAACCAGCCCCCACGGATATGCTATAATATATCTCGCACGATAATCTCGACGCATTATTTACCCATTGTAAACTTCCCGTAAAGACTGTGTCGATGATTTAAGAACGCCTTTCTCCTAAAAAGCAAATAGCGAGTACCATGCTAGGATTACCCCGTGAAGGCGTTACGGTAGAATGGCTTCTCCAGCCATTCAAGGCGGTCATCTTTCAGCCAGTGATCACCGGTTTGCTACTAGCAGTGGTTTTTGAGAAGCCGCTGGAAGCTCAAAGCGTGATCTACCAACTCTTCGGAAGCCATATCACCATTACCGGCTTGAGAAATGGCCTAGGTGTTCTTTGCGGGCTCGGCTTGCTGTTCAGAGCGAACAAATGGCTCAGCCGCCAAGCGCTCAATAATTGGACGTCCGATAGGAGCTGGAAATGGGACCGTGAGGTGGTTGTCATCACAGGAGGCTCCAGCGGCATTGGCGAGATTCTGGTGCACGCTTTTGGGGGCAAGGGCATCAAGGTGGCCTCGTTGGACATTCAGAGCCCTCGAAAGCCTCTCCCGGCGAGCGCACGCTTCTACAGCGCCGACATTACGTCCGTCAAGGCCATCGGCGAAGCCGGCAGACGGATCAGAGATGATCTTGGCGAGGCGACGGTGTTGATTCTGAACGCGGGCATCGGAAGCGGAGAAACCATTCTGGCCGAGCCAGTGGAGATGCTGGAGAAGACGTTCCAGGTCAACACGCTGTCGCATTTCTACCTGGCAAGGGAGTTCCTGCCCCATATGATCAAACACAATCACGGTCATGTCGTGACAGTGGCCAGCATGGCGAGCTTCACGCCGATCGCGAGCAATGTGCAGTATTCTTGCACCAAGGCATCGGCGCTGTCGTTCCACGAAGGACTTGCTCAAGAGTTGAAGCATAGGTACAGTTCGCCAAGGGTGCGCACCACGTAAGCTCTCCGGCTGTCTCTGTTGTGGCCTAACCTAACAGAGGATGCAGAGTTGTTCATCCGTTTTGGACACGTACCCCGCTAATCGAAAGATTGATGACAAGTCCGCACTTCAAGAAGTTCGTGTTGGAGCCGGAAACAGTTGCGGGCGCAATCGTAGACCAGATCATGAAGGGCGAAAGTGCGCAGATAATACTGCCGACACGCTTCAGTCTTCTTGCGCCCTTACTGCGTGGCCTTCCATCGTGGCTACAAGTGGCCGTTCGAGACGCTGACAAATCACTGATGGACATTGATGCTGTCAAGCGTTAGGTAGGGAGTTCTTTGTAGCTTCGACGAAGTCATGGTGACCAAGATGAAATCTACCTCTCAACAAAGGCTTTGGAAGTTTCAAAAGTGAAGCATGCTGCGACGCACTTGCCACTTTGGAATCTCGCTTTTCTCTGACGATCTTGTTCCTATTGTCGTCCAAGCACCTCAACTACCTCAGATGCCAGTACGATGGATGTATGAGCGTTCAGAACAGCTGTCTGACTCGTTACCCCGAGGCTGAACCGTCTGAAGAGGGCGACCTCGATCGACAGTCAGATGTTAAAATCCGCAGCAAGTTTCGCATGGGCATCGACTCGTTCTCTGGCGTTGTACTAGGATCAGAAGGATCTACGGTTTTTTTCTTGTCTGAACATGTGATCACGTGTTTGGTTCTACGAAGTAACTACTTCAGTCCTGTCATGGACGGGGATGATTTCCGTATTTTATCGCAACAGGGGCAGGGATGGATGCTCAAATGACGTTGCCACGCATAGAAATTCTGCATCGTCAATCAGCATGATAGAGAGCATGGGGATTTGAAAGTTCGCTCGTCCTCGGCACGACGAAACCTGACCAAGAAACATGTGGGGGAACATGTGGAAAGTCGTCGAAGTCGAGATCGTGGCATGCGAGCTCGTCTCACGTGTATGAGCGCTATATCTGAACTTAGTATGCTGAACAGAGTAATGGAGCCAAGAGGTTGTCCTATTGGCCTCCGATGACTAGCAAAGGCTCGCCATTGCCTTCCCTTTGGCAATCGTTGGTGCAGAAACTAGCAACATGGAGAAGTCTTGGTGACATTCTACTTGGCCAGGGCAGCTGCTGTGAATGCGTACGCAAGGGGCAGCAACCGTGATGATGGCACATCGAACGCAGACGGACGTTTTACAGTCGACAGTCCGGATCAGATGCAGTCTGCGTCCAGGTTCGCCGTCCAGCCCATCCGAGGCTATCGCGACATTGAAGGATCGCATCGCCGGCAAGCACGCACGCGGAGGCTGCAGAAGCTGGATGGCGTCGGTGGCGAAGAGGAACTTGTGGAACTTGTGCGTGGATGGCGTGAAAGGCAAAGACGGATCTTGGCAAGGATGAATTCGACCGGACGAGGCGGGCCAGGGCGCAGCATGACACCATCGCACCCATTTTCGAGACGACGGCGGGCATGACGGAGCTGGGCGACGTTGACAGAGAGGAGCCGTGGCAGCGTTGTACGCGTGCACATGGCCTTTTGAAGCGGGCCGTTCCAAGTAGAGTGCGCTGTGCGGCGACGATGCGTCACTGGACTGCACAGCATGACCCAGCCTTCTTACGTCGACCGCCATCTCCTGCGCTTACCTCGGATGCGGCTGGCACATGGAGCCCAGGAACAGGATGCGATCGCCCTCTAAGCCCAGCACGACGCAGGCCAGCGGGCATGCACCGCCGCAAGAACACATGGGCCGGGCCAAGGGCCAGCCTTTGCCCTTGGTCCGCTTCCGCTGGCGAATGCTCCGCAAGAATCGAGCTTGTCTGCCGTGGTTGAGCCCGGCTTGGCGTCGAGCCCCCTTACGAATACGAACGGGATCGAGGCGGGCGTCGGGAGGCGCAGACGCTGCGTCATAGCATCGAAGAATCCCAGCCAACGTCGGCAGATCTGGCGGAGGTGAACGAGCAGCCTGGAGAAATAAAAATGCGATCATCGTCAGGAGGTCGACCCGGTCTCTTTCAGTCCTTACCTTCCCATCCCATCTCAACTCCCTCGAAGACAAACTCTCTCCAAAGTCTTTCCGTCCGGAAGCGTCCCATCGCCCGCCAGAAGCCGCCGTCTTCGTAGAAGCGACACCAGTCTCTCGCCAATCTCGCGCCTGAAAAAAGAAAAACAAAACACGTCTCCCAGCAACATGGTCCGGCCAATTGCCCTCTTCGCCCTCGTGGCCGCTCCTCTCGCCTCCGCCCAGATCCTCAGCGACGTCACGTCCGTCCTTGGCGACGCGACCTCCGTCATCGGCTCGGTCGGCACCAACGTCGCCAGCAACGTCGAGTCCGTCGCCACGAGCGTCGCTTCCGACGTCACCAGCGTCGGAGGCGGCGTCTTCTCGACCGTCACCTCCGGTGCGGACGGCCTCCTCTCCACCGTCACATCCGGAGCCGCGGGCGTTTTCTCGACCGTCACGTCCGGAGCCGCGGGCGTCTTCTCGACCGTCACCTCCGATGCCAACGGTGTGCTCACCACCCTCACCAGCAAGGTCGAAAGCGCGGCCTCGGCTGCCAGCACCGCCGCAGTCGGCTCCAGCAGCAGTGGAAGCGGCGCGATGCCGACCGGACTTCCCGCCCAGGGCGCTGCTCTTGGCCTGGGCATGGCCGTCATCGCCATGTTGTAAACAATATACACATCTCTATCGGGACTTGGGGTGCACGGAAAGTGGTTTTTGATCAGAATTGCATTACAATCTCCATTACAATATCCATCCTCGTTGGGTCTGATGTTCCTGGATCAGGAGCTTGTTTGAAGGCGTTCGCATAGCATATCCAATGCTTGGAAGTACAAGCATGTCGCGAAGCATGGCTAGCTTTTAATTTAAAAAAAAAAAAGAAGGCTTTTTTATTTTTCTTTTCTCGACAGCGCTGCGCCACCACATTTGTGAAGTGTAATCTCACCATCTGCCCTGCTAGCACATACCTGCGTCTGTCTCAAACTCTTTTGACTTTCGGCATTTTCCTGTGAGCCACGCTCTCTGTCGTCGCCCAGCCTGGTTGGCAAAAAAAGAGCAGCCAACTTAACTCGACCATGGGAGCGCCAATTTTAGACCTTCTTGATAGTCTGGGATGATTGCCGCTCCAAGGTTTTCACCACTGTTTTTCACGCGTGGAGCGACATGCGCGACCGCACGAGCGCGGACGCAGCACGAACTTCTGTGAGCTGTTCAAAAACAGGCCTTTGCTCAAGGCAAGATGCTGTGGGGCACTGAATACTCAGACATGAAATGGACAGTTCAACACAGCACAGGGTACACAGCGACACAGCATAGTAAACAGGCCAAGGAATTTTTTTTTTCTTTTCTCTTTTCGATACGAATTGCATCTGTGAAGAGGATGACGTAGCTGATGAGCTAGAGGTGCAGCCTTGTCTCAGAGTTTCCAGTCGCAATTCAACTCCTTAGTTGCTTCTGCGTAGCTCACGATTGACTGTGGTGACAAGGTCGGGTTTGACACGATTGTCACGATTGTCACGGCGCCAGTCATGTAGTAGATAGCATTTTTTTTTTCCCAGACTTGCTCGTGTCAAATTGCTTAACGCGCATGACAGATAGGCCTCCCATAGAAAGCGTGCATGAGCGGGGACATATTTAGCATGCTTACTCCCTCTGACAGAGGAAGTCAGCATGTTCAAACACCTGTAGCATGCATTTGCCATGATCAAAGGCCATCGTCTTGCACATTTTCATGAGCAGCTGGAGGCCAGACATCGAAGCGAGACGTGCTGTTCAAGGCTGCAGAACCATGACTAAAAGACCATTGCCATTTCAACTTTGCTTACTGGCTCTCGTTTCGAAACTCCTCAATTGCCGAATTACTTTTCTTCTTTGTCTGGCTGATACCAGATATACCTTACTCTGCCTTTGTACATGCATGGGTATCCAGTCCATCGAACATTCATTGTCGTCTCTCCAAATCACGTCCATCTCTCGTACACCAAGAGCTACATGCATTTTCACAAGTGTAGATGTCAAGCATTTCTTCTGCTTCCTTTCCTACAACCCTGCAGTCCCATATGTGCCGCCAGTATGTTCATTCTTTGGGATCAGGCTTCTTAAGCTCAGCCTCGATGGGAGCTTTCAACGCCTCCGGCTTGGTAGTGCTTGCCCATCGGCCAACAACCTTGCCGTCCTTGCTGACGAGGAACTTCTCAAAATTCCACTTGACTCGTTGCAGACCAAGCAGGCCGGGTTTCTCCTTTTTAAGCCACTGCCAAACAGGATCGGCGCCATCGCCGTTGACCTCGACCTTGCCCAGCACCGGGAATGTGACGCCGTAGTTGATGCGACAGAAGGTCTGAATATCGTCGTTAGAGCCCGGATCCTGTCCGCCAAATTGGTTGCAGGGGAAGCCAATCATCTCGAAAGCGTCTGCAAAAAGTTCTCGCGTGGTTAGTTCATTTTGTCCCGCAGCCGAGGAGCAGTCGCGGCGATCCGTGAAAGTCGAAACACGTACCTCCGTATTCTTTCTTCAGTTGCTTGTAAAGCATCTCCAAGCCATCAAACTGAGGAGTGAAGCCGCATTTGCTGGCCGTGTTGACAATTAGGACAACCTTGCCCTTCAGGGTCGAGAAGTCAAAGGGCTGGCCCTTCTTGTCCAATGGTTTGAACGAGTAGAATTGCGAAGCTGATGCCATGCTTGTGCTTGCTGGATTTGAGACCGCCGCTGCTGCTTTGAGAGGTCTGGCAAAAGAATAGAAGGTTTTGCACAAGAACAGACAAGAGACACGAGAAAATGGAAGCTCACTGTGCACGAGGGCGAGCTTTTGATACAAGGCAAGCGTAGGGCTCGGAAGCGATCTGGACGTTCGATTGACTAATAGGACGACACGACTTCCACGTGGGTATGACGAGGTAGTGCAAGTTCGAAGAGGCTGGTGGGGGGAGTGAAGCGGACGATTTATCGGAGAACAGCAGAAGCGAGAGGGTGCGATGCAGAAGGCCGGGTTAGCCGAGGGTGCAGGCTTTATAAACATTCATACGATGGACGACAAAGTAGGCAAAAAGGCCGGGGTCGGTGGTTGGTTGCGTGAGAGAGATAGAGGTCTGGAGCATGTCTGGTTACAAAACATGTCTTGCCTCAGAACAGAGACGCTCTGCCCAGATTGCGTCGGACTGCGCCATGTGCTCGAGCGCTCCACTCACGACGCCGCCTTCCGCTTGCTTGTCCGGCCGCACCGCGCATGTAACTAATGAGTGCACAGTAGTCTCCTCCATACAGAGGGACCGTGAATAGCAACGCCGAGCGGTATTTGTTCAAAGCCGTCGAGCAGAGAGCGTAACGGGGGTTGGGCTCCAGGCATCGGGCTCTGCTTTGCGTCTGTCAGATTGGATACGACTCCGACTGCAGCACACTAACTCCCTTCTGACTCGTTCCCGGACCAGCAAAATTCAAAAAAAGAGAGTTCGGCGCATCATCGACCACAACTTTGTGGCTGACGTCTCAAGCTCGGAGAGAAGATTTCACGCGCGTCACTGTGGCGCGGCCAATAGACTCGCTGACATGTGAAGGCGTAATGCTGATTCGCCCGGCTCGGGCTTGATGAAGAAGATTTGGGCGGGGTTTTGGGCTCAAATGAGCTGCTGCTGAGAGCGAAGGAGGACATGAGAGGGGTTGGGAACAAGCAGCAAATGAATCTTCTCGCTCGCAGCGTCAATGTCGTCGATAATGTCAGATTTATTTTTTTTTTGTCTGCTCTGCCGGTGAGATGCAGTTAGAAACTTCCACCACAGAGCCAGCGGTCGCGACTACCTTCCGACGAGGAGGATTGTGATATCATCACGTCATTCCTCGACTTCCCAGTCGTTCTTTCCTGTAGTTCTTTTCTACTCAACACATCGCTGCCGTTTAACGCCCATCCAGGCTCGTGCCGGCAATCGGACGACCAGCAAACCCGCGCCGCTCGCTCACTCCACACACAAAGTAGCGTGACTGAATGAAACCTCTTTTTTATTTTGTTCGTTGTCAGGCCAAATCAGTTGGTTTCAGTTTCTCCCCGCCCTAAACGGGAAGCAGCTCGCATGAGGCGGAGAGCATACATGCGACGAACAGCTTCCATACCTGTGCGTACACGGCGCGTTTGCAGCAAGACAAATGACGACGTCCGCACCATATGGAGATGGTTCGTGAAGCGTTCAGGCACTTGCTCATCAACCTTGTACGTGGTGAATGACTGTGATACTAACTTAAGGCACATGAAACCGATCAAAACGAACAGAAACAACAACACTTCGAAATTCAAAACAAAAATATCTCTCCCTCCAAACCTTTCGCGGCCGCGTGGATCAGCCATCAAAGACAGCCAAAGGATGTAGTCGAGATCCAGTGCAGCACCACTTCCCACCCTTCTTCCGGTTCCTCAATCCGTCCAGACCACAACATTCTAGATGCGCTCAGACCCACAGTCCGACTCGGTAGCACTGGGCGAACTTCGAGTGTTCCTGGCATTGCAGACCATACGCGACAGGAGAAACTGGTTATTACTCCGCCTTTCTAGCTGTCTGCTGTAGGTTTGCCGGAAGCACAAGTGCTATAGCCTGGAACATAGGGCTTCTCCTGTAGCCAATGATGTCTTGACAACCACCAAGTTAGGTTGTCCATTCACGGCATCTTTTGAAGACAGAGCATTTATCATTGAATAAGTTCACGCTTTGAGCCTTGACATTCTGCACTTCAGAAATCAGTACGCGTCCTGAAAGAGATGTCATAAGTGAATGTGGAGGCAAAACGCACTTTTCATCACTCTATGTGCCCTCTGCCCGTCAACTTGGACACTTCAAGCTGAATGCTTCTCATTGTCTGCATCTCACTGTTAATTTGCGTAAGTGCGATGGCAAACAGAGGTCCATCGAACTCCAGGCCCTTGGTAAGCTTCTCTAAGTTCTCCTTGCGCTTCGCCCATTCTGCCTTAAGCTGCATGATTTGTTGCCGCTTACTTGGAAGTTTGGTGCTTGCTTTAGCCTTGTTAGCTTTGGAGCCGCTGGAGCTTGTGGTGGCAGAGCGCCTCTTCTTGCCCTCCTGCGGATTTTGGTCGACCCAACCGTGGCATCGAGTCATGTGATCTTTGCAATTGTAGGACCGGCGGAATCCGTTACCTGGTACGGATCGGTTGCACGGTGGGTATTCGCACAATGACTCCTCATGTCCGTGCATTTCGTGAGCTTCACGTTCATGACGAAGAAGGCACGCAGTGGAAGAAAATTGAAGGTCTGCGCATTTGGAATGTCGGCAGCGAAATGGTTTGATGTGGGAATCAATGTATTTGCTTACGGACGGTTAGCGCCATGTTCATAAGATGGAACTGGAATTTGGGCCTAGCAGAACATACTCATACTCGCATTTGAGCTGCTTCGGCTCGTGACTACAGCCCTCATTGGCGAAAGGGCAATGATATAAACCGTCTTCGCTGGGACGAGCATTGTATAGCGGGTGGTTGCGAGCTGGTGTAGAAGCCTCGCTGGAGTAGCCGGTGTTGTCTACATCTGAGGCGGATGGAGAATCCGGGTAAGTCTGCCCAATGCTGCTCTGTGCGTCAGGGGTAGAAATGCAAAAATTGTGGGGAGAGCCATACTGCGAGGACAGGTCGACGTTGAATTCAGTATCATGTGCAGAGTAGGGGAAGGATTCCATCTCCAAGTCCTGCGAATAGGATGAATAGAAACCGCTGTCAGTATAACTCTGAGATGGCGCAGCGGATCGTGCAGATGCCCTCCTTGAACTAGCGAAGGCTTGAGTGTACGGCGCTTGCCCATGCTTCAACGTGCTGTACTGGGACAGCTCGTATTCGGATGTAGCATTGGAATGGGCGTATGATGAGTTCCAATCGCCTTGCGAGTTGTTGTCCATGTCCACTCGAGGATCCAGGTACGTATTACTTTGGCAGTTCTCCATCCCAGCTTGCCACTGGTTGATGTTGTAGACTGGGTTGAAAGAATCTGGTAAGTTTTGGCTGCACAAGAATATTAGTATCCACATGGGCCTGGCCATCAAAGGATTCAAGTATCCAATATACGAAATTGATCTGATAGTAAAAAAGAAAAAAACACTGCAATGGTGCGGTCTGAGTTTCTCGTGTCGACAAGTTGCTAGCCAACAGTTGCTCCACCCTAAATGGTCGGCCAACAGTCTCTGAACATCGACAGTTGAAAGACGAACCGGAAGCACCTCTTCGACCAGACAACGAGTGTAAATGGGAGTCCCGTAGATAACCTTGGCGCACGATGGATCCTGGAGAATTGCATTGGCAAGACTCTGAATGATGCCAATTCACTTTGGGAATCGGTAACTCTACATTTACAGATCAGTACACATCATGCCAAGCGACACGACTAATGCGCCACGGTAATTAAGGTAACATACAGTTTGTGGCATTTTCGCCAGCCAAACTATGCACCCGCAGCGTAGCTGCATTTTCCAAATCTACCATTTAAAGACGTCCTTCCATGGCCTAGTTTTGGTTAGATCCTGGTCCGTGTGGGATTTCCATGGTGCGATCCTCCCGGCATGTGTACATTGCATCAAGACTTTGGGAGGAACCTTAGGCAAACCGGGTCCTAGAATCCTAGAAAGAAAGTGCTTTTCTACAACAGCCGAAACGACCCGACCAGGCACGACCTTTAATGGCTCACCTTTCCTCTCGTCCCTGGGAAATTTGGCTTCGTTGAGAGTGTCCTGAAAGTAAGCGGGTTGAATTACCAGGAGGTGATGGCCCAAATCTTTCCTAATGGGATATTCTCCGGGGAGAGTAGCCTACACACTATTGGCTGGACAATGGAGATACGCCGTCAGCAGTTCCAGGTGGCGCTGGATGTCGACGGGTCCATCCTGGGGTGCCTACACAATCATAGATTACAGCAGTAGCTGACAGTCTATGGTCAAGAGAAGAGGACATTAGGTCCACGAAGCGTTCGTTCTTGAGCCGATAGACTTGATTTGCGCCCTGGAGCGACTTGTTGAAATCATTGACCAGACTATTTCGTGGGGCGGCGAAATGTCGTACTGAATTTGTCGAACATACATTCAGTGCTGGGAAAGTATGAAATAAAAGGCTCTGGATCACTTCCAGACAGAGCCCAACAATTCAATCCTTTGCGCAAGTGAGATCCAAGGAAGGACGATGTGGACCAGGGAAATCCCGAGGTATTATCGAGTGAGGATCACGGCTCCTATGGCATCCAAGCGTCCCGGAAAACGTGGGGAATATCCGCAGTCGAGAGCAAAACTCTACGGTGCAAACACGTCCTGGAAGGGGCCATCCAGTTCTCCCTCCGCGTTCGTACGACTTACCCTTTGGCAGTGTTGATGACAAGCAGCAAACAGGACAGTGGGAAGGGTACGGGGGAAAAGAGATACGGAAAAAGAGCAAATATACGAAGAATCCTCCTCAATCGAGATGGCTTCCTTGAAAGCAAACCAAAGTGGGTGCTCTATACCTGTAAAAACCTCGCTGATCCTGATACATTGCGACTGAACGTTCCACTTTCCTCCTGGGGAAAAAACGGGCACGGCTATTCGTCCTCTTTGGGGGGAAAGAAGGCGGGAGTTTTGTCAAGGAAACAAAAAGGTCTCGTCGAGCTCAATCCCGGCGTCTTTCGACGGGAATATAAATCAAGGTGATCTCGTCGCTGTCGACGTTGGGCAGAGTGGTGAAAGAGTTGGGAAAATGTGGACGGGAAGGGGAGATGGGGCGTGTGGACGTCTTTTAAGAAAAGCTAATTAGACGAGCGGTCGAAGCAGCGACCGCGGGAGCAGAAAAATTAGCGGCGAAGAGTGCAGAGAAGACGGGAAAAGCAACAGCGCGAGCTTGCACGAGCGTGAGGGCGGTGAGCGAGTGAGAAGCAGAGAAAGAGCGATGGTGGAGCAAGTTGGGCAGCAACGGCGCTTGGCACGCTGCAGAAGGACGGACGGCAGGGGCGACCGATTCGACGCGGCCGTGGCCACGACACCACGGCAGGCGGGGATCAGCTTGCTACCGGACAGAGAAGGCGCGGAGGACATGGGCCTCGCATGTTACCACACGGCGCTGTGCAGCCGGGAAGGAGCCCGGGTGCAGCGCGCCTGCGCTTCACGTGCACGCGAGTCCTCCAGCACAGCGAAAGCGCGCCGCCAGACGCTGGTCGTCGTCCAATCCAGCGACGGCTCCATCAAGCGGGTCCTCGCTTGCGCTGTGCGAGGTGGCAGCACGTCAGAGCCCGTGCCCGCCATCCTCACCCCGTCCCAAGGCAGCCCATGACGTATGCCGGCGCTGCACTTGCCAGCTGCGCCAGGTTTGTTGATAAGAAGCCTCCTGCTGAACAAAGGCGGCCGCCTTCACCGGAACAGATGGACGCTGTGTGTGCTTGCGCTGTCTGCTGCCTTTCGCCTGTCGCGCTGGCTGAAGCTGTTTCCTTGTCCGCGCCGACGTCGACTGCAGGCAGGCCAACAGTCGCCTGGCCGGCCTGCAATGATGCTGCGCAAGCCGAAGGTGAACAGGGCGAACGTGCTTAGGACGGACGTTCAGGAGAGGCGGCCGTGACCAATACAGCACGGCTCGCGAACAGCCCCCAGACCCGCTTGCAATCTCTCCCCGTTGTGGCAGCAGATCTTCAGGAGACTGCAAATCACGCCAACCTCCAACATTTCTTCTGCAACATGGCGGTATGAGGAGGCCGTGGTTCGCAGACTCCTTGGCTGCATCAACAACACAAAGAGCTTCGTACTACGGAATGACAATGAACACTCCTTGGCTCCTAGCTTACCACTCGCTTGTTTCGTGTTAGCTCTAAATTTTGCAGCTTCTGAGTCCTATGGCTGGTGTATGTTTCCTTCAGCCTTTCGTTTGCTTCTAATTGCTCCGATTTGCCCATGTACAGGCTGCCAGCCTAGATAGCCACATGGACAAAGTCCCCGCCGTGCTGACCTGTGACAAACACGCCGTCTGCAAAACGTCTTGGAGATTGAAAAGCACGGCGACGTCTCGACGAAGGATTTTCTACAAGATGGTTGTAAATTTCATCCCAGTAGTTTTTACGCAAGCTCGTGCTGTCCCAAAAGGTGTACTGCCCTCGGATTCACCTGACGCGTTCACCATCGAGGCTGGCAAAGACGAAGATGCAGGGCTTGACGTGCGTCAGCTTGCCATTCAAGAGCTGAGCCAGCCTGAATCATATGCCAGGCTACCACATAACTCATGAGCAACAATTCAGTATCCGCACGAATTCTGACTTAGATATGAAGGGAGATGTTTGGGCTGATAGAAATATGTATCGCATCCAAGTCCTTTGGCCTGCGAGTGGAATTACGTAGAGCTACAACTGTTTCATTGTCAGACGACTGAACAGAGCAGCTGTTGGCGGAATGCATGTCACGAGCCTGCGTAGCCCAGATCGAGTCTATACAAAGATCGTCACCGCCAGAACCGCTTACCCAAAATGTCGTCATAGCTGGTAGATGCTTGATGGATGAAAACATCTCTAGACGTAAGGCTGTGAAGCCGATTTATAAAACGTTACGCCAGAGCCAAACTTGCTTGCTCATGGGGGAAAAAAAAAACCTCGCTGGGTATCATTGCGGTCGTGGTCTAACGTCAAGAGGCGGAGTGAGCTCAATGTTACCACACCGTTCCTCTCTCCAACTTTCGGCCGTCCTTTCCCTTGCCCTCCAGCCTGACTTTCACGCCCATGAGCCTCACGCTGGTCCACACACTTGGGTTTACGCTATGCGGCAAGTTTCGTCCTTTGAGCATCTGGTCGATCAGCCACATGCCCACGACAAACTGCTCGCGCGACAACGTCCTTCTCCCGGTCACTGTTGAACCGTTGCCGCTCCCATTCACCGCGACGAGGTCCCAGACCTTGGCTAGTCGCTCGGGAGGCAGTCGCGAGCGTGACCATATGTCCCGTGCAACGAGGTTCAAGACCTCGTCAGCCTGGTCGGGAGAAGATATGAACAGACCTTTGTTGGCGGCCCACACGCCTTCGTATCGCTTCCGCTCCGAGTCGGAAACGTAGTCGCGCCACCGCTCACGCGTGCCCTCGTGGTGCTTGTTCGGCTGCCGGAAATGGTGTTTTCGATTCTTCTCCTTCTCCTCCACGTCGCCAGTCCGGAGCGTGGTCAGCAGTCGCCCTGGCTGCCTCTTCTGCGGGCTTAAGCTCCTTGCTCTACTGTGTCCGAACACAACGTCATGGGCGTGGATTTTTCGGCGGGACGGAGGAATCGGGGGTGGCGTTCGCGATCGTTTAGGAGACGCACTTCTGATGGCGAGGTTTGCCCCAACCATGGCGTTGGCCAGAGAGTCGCCCGTCATGTGAGGCGTAAGCATGTGGAGCGACGTGTCTTTGTACGGTGCTGGCGACGCGCGCTGCGGGTTTGATGGCAGAACTCTTGAGGATGGCGAGGAACTCGTGCCGCGAACAGTGGACGTCGGTGCGAGGAGGCCGAAACGTGAAAGTGACGGCGGACTACCTGCTGACGCTGTATTTGTAGTGGATGTTGGCTTGCTTCCTCCCGCTGTTCGGCGCGGGGGAGGAACAGTGGGCTTCGTTTGAGGTTTTTCATTGATTTGGTCTCCTAAGGCTTGGTCGGAATCGGCCAACTTCTTCGTCTCACTCTTGTCAGCCTTGATTATGGGCTTTGGCTTGGTCGGTATATCTGGCCGTTGCAGCTCAGGTGAGACCGACTGTACTGAAAGAGCTCGCTGGGGTTTAGGAGCAACGATAGGCGGTGGGATTCCCTTTGCTAACGACGGTTGACGTTTTATAGAGGGGGGAACGTCTGATGATCCACCAGACCGCTGCTCGAACATCCTCACCAGCGATTTGGTGGGCTCGATAGATGTAGAATCGGTCCGTTGGTCATCTTGGTCGTCCATTCTGTTATCCAATTCTCTTGCAACCATTCGTTCGTTTAGTCTGCGTTGCAGCGCCAAAGCGCGAGCATCTAGTGTTGGCTGGTTCGATGATGCTGTCAGTGGGGGAGAGCGTCTGGGATTCGTGCTACGAGACGTAGTCGTGGCAAGCGTAGCAGCTCTAAGAGACTCGGGTCTTTGCATTGTCAGCCTGGAAGGCTGATCTGCTGGATTCAGTCTCGGGACGACAGGGCTCGACGCCGGTGTTGAATTCAGCCTGTTCTTTCTTTCGCTCTTTCCGTCCACCTCAGGATGCGTGCTGATGGTAGGTCTAGTATAAGATCGGGCATGGAATGGCGGAGGCACGGGTGCAAGATGATCTGAGTCGGGACGACTGCCGTTCTTGTTACGGGAGTTGCTGTTGTTGTGGGCTGACGTTGCTGACGAAAGTGCCCCATTCTGCAATCTCGTCACTCTTCCATGCCTCTGTGTCGTGCAAGGTACTGAAGAGAACGCTGTGAGGGCGCCAGCAAGAGCGGCATCAGGCACATTGTACAGAGTTTGAGAGCGCGAAGACGCTGATGTCAAGCCGTTCAAGCTCCGCGCATCCCGCTCGTTAGCTTTAGCTTCCATGCATGCATCGAGGCAGTGTGCAAACGTAAGGTACACTAGCGGCGGTAACAGCTAACGCACGCGAGAAAAAAATGAAAAGGACGTCGCAAAAACGTAGGAAGACGAAGTGAATATCACCAGCAGCACGATAAAGAATGTCGAATTGTTGCGCGACCGGTTTTGCTGCCGGGAGTAATAGGCAGCCTTGGTCTTGAGGTCTCTGTGCCAAAAATAAGCACCACGAGGTCAGCGCTTTCAACTGCAACCCCGTACGTGACGGAGCATAGTTTTGCCTGCGACGTAAGGTTACGGCTAGAGGCGTACACTAACCGGTCCATCTGTCAACTGAGAGGAGGAATGAGATCCAGTTTCGATTCAGCTGATCAGCAAGAGACAATCTCTTTCAGGTTCGAAAAAGAACTGGATACCTGCATCCTCCCGTACTGTGTTGCGACCATCAGCAGGATCCAACACGCGGGATACACTTGCTGTCTGCAAGGCTCCATGTTATCACTCACTTTGTCACGGGGTGAGGTCTCCCCTTGTACAAGATGGAGCTTGCATATGATCACTTGATGATTTGGACCTTCGAACTCGTTTGCACGAACTTCGCCTCTGAACGCTGAATTCTCTTGAGCATCGCAACACCCACAGCTCTTCCTCGGGATGCCATCGAAAAGCCCCAAATGCTCTTATATGCTGTACGACCAACGATCTGTAGAATAGCTGAAGTAAATCGCTGCACACTTGGCTTCCATTAGAGCCTCATGACCCGTCGTACAACGCGGGGGAAGTCTCATGTTCCAACGTATATAATCACAGTGTGAAAAGGAGTTACAGCTACCTAAGATTTACGAAACTTCAATAACCTTGATGTTCAATAACTTTCTTAGGCCGGATCAATCCCTGTGCAACTTTACGTATTCAAAATTGAATACAAATTCCACCAGGAGAAGAAACACGACGCAATGCTTCAGGCAAGACGAAAGGCACTTTCGTGGGAGTAGATGGACTTAAAATGCGCGACCAACAGTAACTATATCTGTTTCCCAACATGTCGTAAACGGTAGACCCGCTTGTGCGCTTCGTGGGAAATACTATCAGATTTCACACTTGGAAATAGAATGAATGCGTCTCTGTATGGATTATTCATATATCAGTTCATTTGGTTCAAGCCGAAAGGAATACCCTGAGCTGATATGACTGGCCCATCATCTAGGTTTCAAGAGCTGCAAATCACTGATGCTGTTCCATTATGCTAATGGGGCTTCTGGCAAAAACACGAAGATTGACATCCAAGATCCACAACGACAGTGTCTGTAACATCGAAGCACTCGATATGTAGAAGTGGGTGGTGACTGATATGCTCCGCTGCGTAGAGCACAAGACATGCAAAACAGTACCTCTGTACTTGGCTAACGAGTTTGACCGCACACAGAGAAATATGCTCATCTCGGACCCCAGCTGATGCCTCTCCACCCATGTCGAGGTCAGAGAGAAAAAGCGTTCTAGTAGTCTTTGACGTATTAAAAGTAGCATCTTGGAAAGCCGATCATCCTATGGTATAGTTTCACGATCTAAGGCCTCTAATGTTGCCCAGAAAAGCGCCAACCTTTACCGCTGGACTCGGTCGCGCAATCACAGTAGTATGAATGGGTACTCCAAGGTTCCGACGCAGTAGCACGGACAAATGTCAACTAGGATTGAGCTGTTCCTTGACTTCGTGCAGAACGTAAGCAAGGATAAGGAACCACCCAGGCGTGACATACAGGCGTTCGTTCTGTGACCACATGCTGAATCGGCCAAATATACGTGGCGTGCATCTGTAGACGCACTTCCGACATTTTCAGTTTGTCGTAACCATCCAATCGGCCATAAGGTTGTACGAGGCGCAGGAACATCATATACACTTAAGTTGAAGCAATTGTTGTGCTCAGGTTTGAATGACGGCCTGCTTAGCTCAGAACAAGGCGCAGGGGCGACGGACCTTGATGACGAGTTCATGCTCATTCCTTGTGGACGGTTTGAGGACTCCTGGAAGAAACAACTACATCGCCGTGGTTGACGGATGTTCATCTTGTCAGCCTCTGTAGATCCATAGCAGAATTGGTTCAGATCCCCGGATGGTATACATGCAGCGGGATATTTTCACTCGGTAACGTAGCGGACTTCAAGTGCGACTTTGTGAGTGGGTTCCAAGTGGAGCGGGAGACCCGTCCGCAATCCGAATGCTTGCACTAACTCCGTTTATAGCTTAGATCGCTGTCTGCCAAACGCCTAAAAATCCATGGTTATGGAACTTGGTTCTGGAGTAACCCTGATGAGGCATGGTCAAATTCTGGATTGCTCTCCGTACCTTTCGGAGCTTCATGCTCGCTACCTAATGGCTAAGGTATACAAGCGGGAGTGCTTCTAATCCGACCATGCACTTTACAAATGGCCTAATTATCTCGAGTTGTTTTTCCTCCATCCATGATATCACACTTAGAGCGCTGCTGAAGCAATCCGATGAACAGAGTCCACCCTACCTAGGCTCCTGAATCTCAAGTGTGTCAAGGGCCAAGATTTGATGCTCCGGAACGAGTCAGTCATCGCTTCGAGCTCACCCTGTTGTTGGCCCAGTGGTCAAGCTACCGGACCCCGAGTTTCCACACAGGAGACAATTGCGCCTCATGCCCGGGATGCAAATCTTTGTGCCACGCTAACGTGCAGACTATTGCTAGCCGTTGCGTTAAGACCGTGGGCGACTGCACCTAGGTGCTGACTTCTTAACGCATCCACATCTCTACTTGTACGTTCTCCATTTCAGTGCACTCTCTTTGTCGCCTAGATTCGAGCTCGCCCGAGGTGGGCACCCAGAATGTCTGGAGGACGTGGCAGAATTCTCGATGGTGTGACGATCACCTTCCTCGTCCTGACGTGGATTGTGGTGCCGCTTCGAGTCTACACCAGAACCTTGATTAGAAAGAGTTTTGGATGGGATGATGTATTCGCAGTATTGGCTTTTGTACGTTCGCATCAGCTGCAGCACGTGAAGCTAGTATTGGGACTAACTTGAGCTGTATGCAGTGCGTTAACAATGGCTTGTCCGCGTGGGCGATGTATGGCACGCATTATGGTGTTGGACAACATATAACCGACTTGCCTCCATCGAGGGTTGCAGGTGCATTAAAGGTACTAATCTCCAAAAAATGATAAAAAGACAAAAAAAGTATTTACGTGTGAGCTAGGGATATTATGTCTCTGAGCTTCTATATGTCACGACGACTTGTCTCATCAAGGTCTCGTTCAGCTTGATGTTGTTGCGCATTACTGATAAGCGCTGGATTAGCTGGGGCGTCTGGATTGTTATTGCAATCACAGTCGGTTTCTCAGTTTTCTACTTCTTCTTTATTATGTTTGCGTGCGAGCCTATTCAATTTTTCTGGACAAAAGCACTCGGGGTCACTGATGGGCGCTGCCGAGATCCAGTGGCGATGACCAGAGCAACTTATGCCCATGGCGCTGTCATGACGTTCGGTGATATCACACTTGCAATTCTTCCTCTCTTCGTGGTTCGAAGCTTGCAGATGTCGCAGAGGCAAAAGATCTCGGTATTCAGTCTTCTTGCGCTGGGCTCGGTGTTAGTAAACACTATCGTATCTTTCAATATCACTGTCGCTGACAATCAATTAGAACATGCGTTGCTACAATCGCCCGTTTACCAGAGGTGCATAACTTGGCCAACGCCGACTTTACGTACGACAATCTGGTGATAGCCGTTTGGTCTATCGTGGAGGCCAACGTTGCAATTATCGCTACTTCAATCGCTACTTTACGACCCCTGCTAACAAAACTGGGTGTGATGGACTCAACAGTCGCTTCTTCGCATAATCAAAGTACTCAAAGGAGCTATAGAATGCGCAACATTCATAAAGGAGTTGAAGCTAGCATTAGTGAAGAAGACCGGCTTTACGACCAATACTATCCTGGTCGAACCATGCCACCACAGTCGAAATCATACAGAATGATGGGAATAGGATATCCCAAAGATTCCGTGAAAGTCCCTTCAACAGCATCTTGAAAGGGTACGTTTCTCCGGAGCTTGGGTCTAGATGTGCTGGGGAACGTGATATAGTTTTCGGTGTAATGAGGCGGTATCTTTGAAACTTGACTTCAGCTGCTAGGGCAAACTATGATATGCTGAGGCCATATCATTAGCCAATTTCATATCCTTGGTCGAAATGCTGGAGGTGGAGGTGGCAAGAGGAAAAAACAATTGCACAGAATTTGGACTTCGCGTGAAACCGAACTATACGACGAACATGTTTAGATCGTGCGGCACAGGCCTGCTGCACCATGACATTTAGAACGGAGATAAATAAATGAATTAATTCATGTTAACTGTCTAATCTTCTGTCAGAATCTTTGGAGGGTGAGAGATGCTTTGGTCCCCATGCGAACGAGGACCTCTACAAATGAACAAACTATCGTCACCATCTCTCCTCTGTTTATCGCCGGACATGAGTGGAATTGAGAAGACTTACAAGGCGCTTGCAGGATATTTATCTTCATTGGTCGGTGCATTTGAAAGTGTCTAGTGCTTGTCCGAAATTCAGATTGTTTAAAAATTAATTTTGGCCTGGATCGGATGAACCCTCATGCAGACAAATCTGCACTGGTGGATTCAATAATCTCTGTTCTCCAAAGGTCAGGAAATACAACCGAAGGTTTATTTATGGTTTTCTTTGCCTGATTTAGACGTGTTTGTGTCGCCATGGGGGTTGAGGAACGACTTCTGGTGGCATTCCAAGTATAGTGATCCACAGTCACACGCAGCTACTTCGATTCCAAGATTCCACGTTTCTGGATCTAATCTAAGTTCGATCTTTCAAAAAGTCATTTAAGCAGCTGCCTGCATTATCGGAAGATGCGCGTCTCAACCTGCGCCACATTCTCACTTGAGAATAAGCATACATATCTCTTTTTGTTCAAATCGAAATAACAATGGAGGACTTGAGAACTATGCAAACGTGAGAGTCTAGTGTAATTTATGGTAATATTCCTCATCAAGCTCTGAATGGCCTACTTTGTGAGTCGTTGCGCTGACTTATAATGAAGTGATTCAAATATGGAAATGGCTCATCAGCAGCTTTAGGTGGCTTAGGGTAGTAGACAACGCTAAATTGACCTCACACAGCTTCTAGATCAGCATATGCGAAGGAATTCCGTAGTAAAGCTCTTTTTGTCTCAAAAATGACGAGCTCCATATCCGTATTAATATTGGCCCCCATGGGAACACATATAAATTTAACGGTAAGCTTGCCTAAATTATGGAACTAGGATCTTCAATAATATCTCTTTGCAGCCAATTCCTCAATTTGGTCATGGAATGAAATTAGGAATACGTCCAAGAATATATTAGACAAACACTGCGTGATGTGATATCTAAGCTTTTGCGCGAAGGTAGGAAGTGTATCTTTTGCAAAGGCATGAATAGTCTTAATGCCGGTAGTACGTCATCGGAAGAGGCAACGGCCACTAAATAGAGTTCGACGGATCGAGAATACTTGCGATAATAACCGTACTTCTTCCCTTATTTAATGCACCGAAAACCTTCGATTTAGTATATTTCAGCATAGCATATAACCCGTTTGAGACTGATGGTGATGCAGTCATCCTCAGCTTTCACCAGACTTTTGGTCGAACTCACGAAGTGACCAAAGCCAATTGATGTGATTAATCACCCAGTTGAATAGCGAATAAGAAACATAAGTCTTGAGATTCCAGCAGCATTGTCAAAAGTGGTTCTTGGATTCTAACCGGATGCTCCATCTGGATAGAGATATTGTTCCAGGGCCAGAATACGCTAGTGACTGATTCTAGCCTTTACAGTTTGACACCATCGGGTAACTCACAGAGCCTCCGTACTGAACTCGTAGTTGAACGGATTCGTCCACTCCGGGCTGCCAGAAAGGAAGATACCGCGATTCACTCCGGCTTGGTTTATTCCGCAAACGAGGAACTCTTCCAAGTAGCCATCGTAACTCTTCGCTCTGACATCTATCTGCAATGGTCCCTAAAATGTTCTTTACGAGCGTTTAGCGTCTCGTTAATGGAAAAGGATAAGTACCGTCTTGAATATCTGCCTCACTGATTTTGACCTTCAGTCTGAACAAGAAGATATACACTCGCTGGTGAATTGAATGATTAACAATCAGAAATTTAATCTTTAGAGGTCCGTCCCTCTGCATTGTTGCCTGAGATTTGAAGTTCACGACTGTACATCCAACTCGTCACTTGTCCAAATCTTTTTTTGTGATGCGAAAACCCAGACAAGCCTAATGTCGTGGGGAACTGACAAGGTAAACTGTGGAGTTATCCTTGATCAAAGCACTTTAAGCTCGGTTCGCCGTTTTTCCGCAACCACATTTGGCGCCAGTGGCGCTCAATGAAAATATGTTTTCTCGGATCTTTGGGGTTCAGCAAACATGTGACTGTTCATTCGGGAAGTTGCAACAGAATGCCGGTCACCGAACCTTGCGCCGATCGCCTTCACAACAAGCATCACCCGCGTCCACTCCACAACACGTAGCTATCTGAGAGAATAAATCAAGTTTCTAGGTATTGATTTGGTCTAGATGCCGTGTACAAGTATGGCATGGGTTCAACAACTGCGAGTCATGGGCAGCGGCACTATAACTTTTGTACACGGTCACCCGCGATTGGGCTTCCAACACTGGTGTCCACAAAAATGGCTGCTATATCATTCTTACTTCTGCTCCTATACAGTGTTAAATCATGCCTTTCATTACCTCACCAGGAAAAAAGAGCATGGACTATTGGGCAGAAGGTAAAGACCACTAGCGGCACAGTCATAGGTCATGAGGCGCCCTGGCCAGCAAATTCTGGTCTTTCAGAGTATCTGGGAATACCATACGCCCAGAATCCTGTTGGAGACCTGAGATTTTCGGCACCCAAGGCGTACGTGAGCAATGATGAGATCGACGGCAGCAAATTTTCAGAGGAGTGCTTCCAAATAGTGGATGGTGTATTCGCAATTGCTGAAAAGGACTTTCCCGACATACCTCAAGACTTACTGGCATTTGGGAAAGCTCTAGCTGGAGATGAAAACACCGCGTTCGGAGAAGACTGCTTAAAGATAAACGTATGGACCAAGCCACAGTCGGGTGAGAAATCCAAGGCGGTGATGGTGTGGATATATGGAGGAGCCTTTTCAGTCGGTGCAACTTCAGCAGTTTGGTACAGTCCTGCAAGATATGCGGCGGAGCATGACGTCGTTGCCGTTAGTTTCAACTATCGCTTAAGCCTGTTTGGATTCAACATGGCCACGTTCACGGAAGAGAAAAATCCTGGATTACTAGATCAGCGACTAGCTCTCGAATGGGTTCGGGACAATATCGCGGCTTTTGGGGGAGACCCTAAACGGTCAGTAACCGTCTCACATCATGTAAATTTCCTGCTGATGACGGATTGTAGCATTACGGTCTTTGGCGAAAGCGCTGGAGGCTTTTCGGTTGATCATCTTAGCTATGCATATGTCGACGATCCAATCGCCAACGCATACATATCGCAAAGCGGAACCGTCACAGGGCTGGCCGCTAATAGTCAGGACGATACGGTTTGGTGGCAGGTATCGAAAAGCGTAGGCTGCGGTGATAACTCAACGTCTCCTTCAGAATCAATCGCGTGTATGAGAGCACTTGATGGAAGTAAGATTATGGACGGCATTCGAAATGCTGGCCCTGGAGCCGGAGTAGCATATGGCGTCACCACGATCCTGTCTTTTTGGCCCGTTGCAGACAACAAAACGGTTTTTGCAGATGCGTGGGATCGTGAAGAACAGGGAAGATTCGCAAGACGACCAATGCTTGTGACGAACAATGCAGCAGAGGGGAACCTAGTTCTTGGAGCGTTGAATGCAGGATTAGACTGGGCAACAACAATACCCGGTATCGTTGGCTTTCTGTCCCAGCCAGTGCAAACTGCGTACGAGTGGCTAGGTGTTTCAAGCGATACAGGCCCCGCAGCGCTGCGTTTCTTTCTCAAGTTCATAGAGGCAGGGGTTTTCAACTGTCCCGCTGCGACAGCTGCCAAAGCTAGACACGACGCTGGTGTACCGGTGTGGAGAGCATACTTCATGGGACAATGGAACAACACAAACCTTGGAGGGTTGGGTGCATACCACGTCAGTGACGTCCCATTAGTGATGGGAGCAACAGAACGAAAAGAAGGCGCAACGCCTGACGAGCCAGAAGAAACGTTGATGATCAAAAACGTCATGAATGCCTGGGCGGCTTTCGCAAAAGATCCCGAAAACGGTCTGACGAATCTTGGCTGGCCTCGTTATGATCCCGAGGGTGAGTCGATAACGAGAAACACAGATAAAGGAGAGGATACTGACATGTAAAGGCAACACATTGATTCGGCTTGGACTTGATAACAAGGGCACTCCAAGTATTGGTCAATCCACAATGTACGACTATTACTGCAAAGCAATGCGGCACGTCGGGCCATCAGAGTACAAAAATCTCGAGCCCGTCAAGCAACAGAGTCAAGAAAAGGTTCTGTCTGACTTGAGGGGCAAATACAATTCATGAGCATCGTTTCGAAAATGTTGATTCCCTTGACTCGGCATCAAAGCATTTCTCGGTTCAAGAGCCAGCTAGAGATACATAGCAATTTGCTTTTAATGATAACGACAAAGTCAAATGACGATTTTAAGAGCATTGCTGTTGATTGTGCTGTAAACTTAAAGCCAGCCAGAATTCGCAAGACAAGCCATCAGTGCGATTTTCTGAACCCCGATTCCTAATGGGCTAGAACAATCTCATAGGACCATCCTTTTCTGCATGGCCATATAGGCTTCTCAGATCAAATAAAGAATCGCTATGCTACAAAATTCCAGTCCGGAATAAAGGTTAAACAAACAAGCTATCTACTCTCATGGGTGCAAGATCGCAACAAGGATGCGAGAGCTCAGCCGCAGCGACAGCAGCGCACTCTGCTAAACCTTCACATGGGCTTTAAGTGCTGTAAGAAGAAGTGCCCTATGGTTTAGGAACAAGATAGAACGAATATGGAGCGACTATTTGGAAAATGGCTATGTGAAGGATCGTGAATGCTGTCCGTAGTTTCCAAGACGGAAAATCACCCCCCCTGGATGAGAAGCTGTCCTTGCATCGAAAGGCGGGATGGAAGTTATGAGCATAGCGTCTCGTATGCACATCGCGGGGTCCCAACGAGCAAAATATCGTCAGCATAGTTGATTATTTCTGCGCCGTGCGACGGCGCATCGTGGGCGGTCCAGCTTCCGGTTGTCGATTCTCTGTGCGTTCGACCAGGGCCTAGGTGCCAGGTTATCCTGAACGTTGAAATTGAGGCTCGCAGGGATCTGTCCCAGGCATTCTCGCTTTCTAATACTCCGCAATTATGCAGATTACCCCACATGACTCCCCCACAGCACGTGAGCCCGAGGCATAAGTTGGACAGGGAAATTTTGAGTGACATGATTGACTGACGGCGGCGCGTCTCCCCACGTCGCCATTGAATCAGGAGATTGGTCCGTTTAAGGATAAGGGTTTCGGCATGAGATGGCTGGCCTTGCATTTGTTTCATCGGCTGTTTTTCCAAGTATGACTCCAGGACCGATGTACCATTGGAGTCTGAAGGAATTGAGGACTGTGCCTTTCGTTGATAGTTCTAGAGCATGTGACAAACCGAAAAGTACTGCTAGGTTGACAATGTACCATTTGCATTTTCACGGCCTTTGGAGATAATCCACTGCAAAGCGCTCAGTACCGCCAAAATGAGGCTTCTCGGCTCTTTAGTCGTCGTCGCCGTCGTCGTCGCACCAAGCATATCAGCACTGCCATTGCGAACGAATGATGCAAACAGTCTCCAATCCAAGCAACTGGTTCACGAGCGCTCTTCCACAAGATTAGATGCTGAAAACAGCTTCCAGAAGAGTAAGCGTTCAATTATTTACTTCGTCTCGAATTTGAATAGACAATGGCAATGGAGAGCTGACTGCCGGGGAAAAGGAGTTATAATTCTAGCCACGAATTTGGGCCTTGGACTTGGCGGTATTATCGGGGATGCAGCAGCGAGCGGCGTTGGGGACGCAGTTGGTGGCGCGGTTGGAGACATTAAAAACATATTCGACGGTGGAAGCGCACCTGCGAGCAAGTCACAAGATGACAGCTCGGCCGATCCAGTCATAGAAGCTCTCCAGAATGCGGTAGAAAATCCACAGCCTGGAATCTTCAACCTTATCGGCGGGGCTGTAGGCGAATGGTTCGGTGCTGAAGTTGGAAAGTTCATATCGCAGGGACTGGAAGGAAATGCAAATGTCCCGGCCATAACGCAGTTCATCGACGAAGCAACTTCCAAGAATTGATGGCCGACCTTGAATGACTTATGTCCTAGGCCCGGCGTAACGAATAAGGTAAAGGTGAAGGAAATACCATAGATACTTATGCTTACTCTCACAATCCATCAACTGTGCTAAGTCGACGATGAACAAAGATTCCCTGACGTTTCTCCCAAATTGAAAAAACTGTGCTGCAATCCTTTGGCCCCGAAAACACCACTCCGTATATATGGTTTCGTAGCATGCATTTGCCAAGTGCCTCAGTCCTCACTGAAAAGGGAACATCGAGGAGCTTGGTTCGAGTTTTTAATCTACAAGTCGCAAAGTTATCTACCGGATGCTCCGCACTAATTCTCTCAAGTCGCCACCTTCGACGATTTCTCCACCACTGCCAATTGCAGCAACAGAACTTCCCCAGCCTTCTCCGACTTCACCAATTATCCTGGCGGGTCGTCCGCCCACCACGCTGTTCGGCGGCACGACCATTCCCCCAGGTACGATTGTGTCAGGGAGTATCTTGACATTTTCTCGGATGATACAGAATGGCTGAAGAACACAATTGGCGCCTATGTGAACGTGTGATTTGATGTCTGCCGATGAGATTTGAGAGTTGGGCCCTGAGGAGGCACGGTTAAGCATTTCAGTCAAAGATACAAGGGTAACTTATCGCACGAGGACAAAGTTTTCCAATTTTATACGTACCTATGAAAACATTGTCTCCAATTTTCATTGGATAATACGTCCACGAGCCTTTGCTCATCCTTCCCGGAGGCTTGATCACTGCTCCGCTGCAGACGATGGTGCATCGTCCAATCGCAATGGCCGTGCTCGACTGCTTCGCCGTTTTCGGGTCCGTAGATGTGGACGCCTTGGATCGCGTGAGATCTCCTCGAAGTTGCGCTTCAGCCATGATGACGGTCTTGCCCGCAAGGGTGATGTTTGGCGTGCCGCTGATGGCGGCGCGACGAGATACTTTGTTTCCAGAATCTGTCTCAATGTATTCGCCTTTTGCTTTTCGGCCACTCACGGACGGTCGAGAGGACATTGTGGCACGATATGGTAAAGCACTGTGTCCTCAACCGTCCTAACTCCAAACGGGGGTTTGGGGACATACGCCAAATAAACGGGAGGAATATCTTGAAACGATGAGTCTGGAGCAGAAGCAGAGACTTTTCTTTTTGAAGAACTATAACGCAATTACTATTACGAGGCTGTTATGACTGCAGAAGATGAAGTCTGGATCATCGTGGTTTGATATCGGATGTGGGGCGAGGGTGAGACTGAACGGACTGCGCGAATCTGGCAGATGCCTCGTGTGCTTGTCACGTGATATTGCGTTCTGGATTCAAGTCCCGCCGACACATATTAGACCAGGCAAGTTAGAGCTTAAACATTGCACTTTCCTGGCTCGGCATATAAGCAACCATATCCCGATTGTCGGGCCATAGTTTGATGGGAACGCAAATATTCTACATTAATGCTTGCCCTTCAATTTCCACCTTTGTGCCCGCCAAGCAAAATCTTCAATCACCTTTCCCCCTCCTCGTCTTTGGAGCGATAAACAGCCGTGTATCACAATCTAACATGACCTTCAACAGTCGTGAGGATGCGGTTAAAGAATAGCGAATACCCTGGTATGGAAGACACGGAGCCTAGCCTAGCCATTCAGCTGCACGTAATTGCCTAAAATGGACCAATTAGTCGCGCGACTGGACTCAAAAAGAGCTACATAACGCACCTGGAAATTGTCCTTGCCGGTTACCAATCCTGCCCGTCCACCATTCATTCGTGTTTGCTGTCCGGCTGACGATCTCGATGACGTCACCAGTGGTGAAGCTAAGGTCGCCGTCGGCTTGAGCTTCGTAGTCGTACAGAGCTGTCACGGTCTCGACATGATGACCACTAAGCCGTGCCGGCTTTGGTTTTGGAGGCGGTGGAGCTGGGCCCTTCTTGTGTGCTGCAGCCGCTAGGCTGGCGGAGGCTGGGCTCACCGGGCTGTAAGGAGGTGGGGGATTCGGGTCACCCTCTTCGCCATGCTGTGTGATGGCTGGGGTGGAAGGCGTCGAAGTCGAAGATGACGGTAGCTTTCCGTAAATGGCCTCGTATTTACTTCTTCCCGCAGTGGTCGTCGAAGAGCCGGCTTCAATGGCTAGAGGTTTTGAGGCATATTTGCTCTGCCCCTTCAGTCGACCGCCGGTGGTCTTGAACTTTGTGATGGCAAGAGCCTCGGCCTGCTCTTGTATGTTGCCCCTCTTTTTCTCGAAGGCCGCTTCGATGTCCAGGGTCAGGTCAAAGTAGCCAATGTCGATGTTCTGCATGCGCTCGTGCAATGTGTAGAACACGTTGAGCTGCATATAGTAGAAGCTCTGGAACAGAGGCTTGATGAACTCACGCTCCAGTTGGAAGAGCTTTGGCAATTCTGACTTGAGCAGCTCGTTGAAGTAATTGTAATCCTGCGTGGCTACCTCAACGTCGTTCTCAGCCTTGTATAGCGCCTTCTCGTCCTTTAGAGTCTTGTCTTTCTTGTCCTGTAGCTTCTTCAAAGTTGCTCGATGACGATCGTAGTCGAGCTGCTTGTGGTCGCGCTTGGTCGCTATCTTGCGCACCTGCTTAATAATCTCGAGCAGCTCGTCGGCGGGTTTGATAACACGTGACTCAATCATCTCGAGCTCTGGAGCAAGCGTGCCTTGGAGTTCTCTGACAATCTCTTCATACTCTTCACACGCTCTTATACCCTCAGGGTTGCCTTCTTGTACGAAAGAGTCCGGGTCGGATACGCGACCTGAAATAGGTCTGTATATTTCAGCGCATGCTTCTGCGGGCCGGTTAGCTCAAGACGAAAGGTTTGTGTGACGGAGAAGGTTGTACGCACTGCTGAACTCTATCTGGTGGTTGAGCATGTCTTTGTGTGCAGGTTAGTAGCTGACTGGGAGCGTGCGCTCGGGGTGCACGAACTGTTGATAGCATCAAAGTACCTGCAACCGAAGGGTCAGCAGCTGGTCGCGACAGGGTGTATCTGCGGGCCTCGGCCTACTTTTTCGACTCGTCGTGGAGCTTCTTGGTCTCTCTTTCCAGCTCTTGGAAGCGTCGCTCGGCATCGATGTAGACTGGATCCTTGGAGATGTCTCCCTAGGCATGCGTTCGAGTCAGCGGGTTGACAAGACAGTGGATGGATAGCAGCAGGTTGGAAAAGGCGAACGGAGCAAGAGAGAGACTAACAAGGTTGAATTTCTGCTTGACTGTCTGCGGAGCGCGTGCCACCTGCTTGGTAAACCTAGAACACAAACCCGTCAGCTCCTGCGCAACCAGGACCGGCAGCACCGGCTATAGGAACAGGAAAAAAAATAGCGCTGGAAAAACCAGAGATGGCGCCGGGAAAGAGGGCAATATAAATGTATGCATACCCTTTCCAGCTCATGGCTGCTCAGCACGGCAGAGAATCGTGCGGCCTGCGAGTAGACGGAGGGAGGGGATTGTTGAGAGGAAGAGGGAGGAGTTGTGTGCGAAAGTACTGTGGCTCCACGATGTGGCTGATGTGTGGAAGGACAGGTCTCTTGGTTGCGCTGTGGGGACGGCAGAGGGGCGAGGACAGGATGTGCACGGAGAGTGATGGCGGGTGGTGTCGTTGTTATCGCAGACGTAGATGCAATTGAGGACGTGGACGTGGACGAGTGAACGTATATGAGGTTGTGGCTGTGGGATGTGGATGTCGTGGTGGTACAGGCAGGACAGGAACCTAAGCCGTTTGCATCACTGGCATCATCATGCTCATCGCAGCGGGGGTTGACCCGAGCCGGAACGTCAGCCAGCAGCTTGAGTGGCCGCACAACGGGACTGATTCACTGCACTTATTGGACGCTGTGGACGTGCCGTGGCCTGGCTGAGCCCCACGACGATGACGGCACCGGCGGAATCAAAGCGCCCAGCGCAAGCACCAGCCTCAGGCTCAGCCACGGCCCACGTGCACCAGCGCTCCCAGCCACTGTAACTTATCTTAAGTTACAGTAGCGAACTGACGGAACGGTTTCAGTACGAGCCCATGCGGTACGCGGACACACACGCACACAAAGAAGCGACCTCCCACTGCAGCACCTGGCGAGAGGAATCCCGCGTACGCTTTTTCTCTTTCTTCCCATTTGTTTCTCAGGCCTGGCCACCTTGACTTTTGTAATTTTTGTTGCACTTCAAAGTTACGCCGACGTCACTTGCACGTCCAAAGAGGGCGAAATGAGGGGATGAAAGGCACGTGAGATAGCGTTGAGTCTATTTTAGCAAGCGCCGCACTATCGGGAGTCCGCTTTACGCGTGCTGACCTTCGCCGGGCTAAGACAAAAAAGACGTAGAGCCGACACCAAAAAAAAACCAACAGACGCACACACTGAAGCTGCAGGCCTAGAGCCAAATCAAAATCCAATCCATTTCTCTTCCCCAAATAGGGACTCATGACTGTGAATAAATGCAACGAGATTGTGCCGGCTGAGGGTGGATGAACTGCACCGTCTGGTGTGCTGCTTGCATCCTTTGTGTAGGGTCGTCTGCGGCATCGGAGCGGTCCAATGACAATTGTCCATGCTCATTAACGTTCTTCGCAGGCCCCGAGCTTCGCGACCTACAACTATTCCTTGCAGGCATCGGCATGTCATCCATCGACAAAGCCTACCGTTCTCCATCTCTGCTGCCTTGATCATGTCACACATCCCGTCCGCTGCAAGACATGCTCTGCGGACCTGTTCGCGGTCCGCTGCTTCGTCGCCATGTCTTTCTCGCACTGCGCGTCTAGCCGCCACCCATGCCTCGACAAGTCGCCATCGGTCTTGCAGGACGTATGTTTCCCATACGAATCCGCTCGAGGCTACAGTCAATGTTGAAACCGCCATCAAAGCGGACCAGAAGAAGTTTATGCAGCAGTCGGGTCTTGCTCCCAGTGATGCCCAGGTCCCTGCCGCACAGTCGCTCGACGCTGGTGCGATGATGAGTCCCGTCGCCGGCATGCTCAAACAAGCAACTATAATGGTACTCTCCCACTATGTCCCTTGTCCCTCCCACCTGGCACCGCCTCTCTCAGTATTGCTGACGCGCCTCCTAGGACGAAGGAACGAGGCCGATCTATCTGGACATGCAAGCTACCACCCCGATGGACCCTCGAGTTCTCGACGCAATGCTTCCCTTCATGACGGGTTTATACGGCAACCCTCACAGCCGCACTCACGCATATGGTAGTATGTTCTGCTCTAATCTTCGACGAGACGATCGATGCTGACTATTCGCAGAGCACTTTGATCGCAACCCCGAGCACTGAGTTGGCTAAGCTACTCGTCCGCATGTCCCCTTGTTCACAATCTTGTTGCGGTGTCGCTCTGTTGACACCCTACGCAAGCATACCCGTCGCCTACCATCCTTACTTTCCTCTTTGGAACACAATGCTTGCCCTATTCTTGATCGCTGACCTACGTTAGGCTGGGAAACCGAAAAGGCAGTCGAAGCTGCGCGCAAAAACATCGCCGACCTCATAGGTGCCGATCCGAAAGAGATCATCTTCACCAGCGGTGCGACTGAAAGCAACAACATGAGTATCAAAGGCGTTGCTCGCTTCTTCAAAAAGGGTGGCAAGAAGAACCACATCATAACATGTCAGACGGAACACAAGTGCGTTCTCGATTCGTGCAGGCACCTTCAGGATGAGGGCTTCGAGGTCACGTATCTGCCTGTACAAGAGAGCGGTCTGATCGACATGGAACAGCTCAAGGCCGCTATCCGCCCTGAAACAGCACTAGTTAGCATAATGACGGTCAACAATGAAATTGGCGTGGTGCAACCAGTAGCAGAGATTGGAAAGCTATGCCGGTCGAAGAAGGTTTTTTTCCACACCGACGCGGCGCAGGCCGTTGGAAAAATCCCAATCAACGTTAATGAGATGAACATTGACCTAATGTCCATATCCGGCCACAAGATATACGGACCAAAAGGTGTTGGTGCATGTTACGTTCGGAGACGGCCTAGGGTTAGACTCGACCCGATCATCAGTGGTGGTGGCCAAGAGCGCGGTCTGAGAAGCGGGACGCTCTCCCCACCACTCGCCATCGGTATGGGTGAGGCTGCAAGGATTTGCAAAGAGGAAATGGAGGTACGTGCTTTCTTTCTTAATTTGCCAGCAATTGGTGTTTTTTCCGCATTTTTTTTCTTCCATGATTATAAAAAGCTTTATACATGCATGGCTTGCAGAGCGCGGCTGGGTGTCACGGGCGCAAGCTCGTCCAGACGTGCTGTGTTGAGAAACAGCAGGGGTTATGATTGCCAATGAAGAACCTTAATGTGCACTCAATCTTCACGACTTGGACGCTACTAACTAACTCTTTGCCAATAGTATGATAGCAAGTGGATTGCACATCTCTCCAACAAGCTCAAGACTGGTCTCCTCCAGCTTGGGCATACACATCTGAATGGCGACGCGTTACATCACTACCCAGGATGTGTCAACATTTCGTTCGCCTACGTGGAAGGCGAATCGTTGCTCATGGCTCTCAAGGACATTGCTCTTTCATCAGGCAGCGCATGCACGTCGGCTTCACTCGAGCCGTCGTATGTTCTCCGTGCTCTAGGCAACAGTGATGAGAGTGCACACAGCAGCATTAGATTTGGCATTGGTAGGTTTACAACCGAGGAAGAAGTTGACTACGTGATCAAGGCTGTCAGCGAGAGGGTGGACTTCTTAAGAGAGCTTAGCCCCTTGTGGGAAATGGTGCAGGAGGGTATTGACTTGAATTCGATTCAATGGAGCCAGCATTGAGCCGGCTTGTGTTTCGTCGTCTTGCGCGCCGGGCTACGCTGCGCTCCCAACCTTTCTCTCGCTATGCATCCAGCATGACTTCGACATTTTCAGTGCGTTCTCGCGGATGCAAAGAAAATGCACTGTTTTGTAAACATGGGAATTTTTTGGCTGTGGACGTTCAAGGATTTATGAGCGACGTCTATATACTGAGAACGACCTTTGCTCCTTTGCAATTGACAATAGTCGATCAGGCACACGTAATTGAAAGAGACATCCCCCCCCAGTTCGTTGTGGCTCAGGTTGACATGCGTTGAATCCGTGTTCTGCTATAACGGCGCCGCCGTGACGCTGATGCGATGCTGTGGGGAGTGACGAAAGTGGACATTGGGGTGTCCGAGCTCAAGCTCTCCGCATGACGAGGTTGACGACCGACTTGCTCGCGCCGGACAGTCTTTAAGTCGCCTTCATCAATTTGCCCTTCGCCCTCGCAGTTATTTCTGCAAGGGCACCAAAGGAACCTTGCATCACCTTTCTCTGAAATTGCTCCCATACGCTTGCTCATGCCGTCGTAAAAATCACCACCCGCACAGAACATAGCTGTACAGTCAAACGTGTCGGCGTTGACAAACCTTGGCGCGCAAACCGGACAAGATGCCCCCCGTACCGGACAACGTCCTCAACTGGCTGTACAGCGTGCTAACAAGCGTAATAAAACCCCTGAAAACAAGTTCGCCGCGTAGGCTGACCAGGCGCAGGAATATCATGACATCAACAGAACGTACAGTGACACGGCCCAACTTCTCTTCCATTATCCTTCCTTACGGCCCAAGACGGAAGTGTACAGTGCGCACACCTTCCCCGCATACGTCTGATGATAGAACCTGAGATCTAAGAGGCACATGATAGCATACGAACACGGCACGTCGGCACTTCTGCTGCTATTGGCGGGCACTATACCTGTTGAATTTCGCGGCCAGGTCTTTCACTTCCCCATTCATCTCTGGATTCCCCATGCATACCCGCGCGAAGCTCCCATAGGATTCGTGGTTCCTAACGAGACGATGCTCGTTCGACCTGGGCAGCACGTCAGTGGAGAAGGGAAGATCTATCATCCCTACCTGGCGAAATGGTCTGGTTTCTGGGATGTCAGTATCTCCGTCGTCGCTTGAATAGATTTTCTGCTGACGGGCAAGAATAGAAGTCTAGCTTGCTGGATCTTGTGGCCATTCTTCGAGAAGTATTTGCTAAAGAGCCACCGGTCGTCTCGAAGCAACATACACAGCAGGCTCGTCCTCAACAATCGGTAGCTCGGACAGCCCCAACACCGCCTCCACCCTTACCTCCTCCGCCGGAGGAGTGGAGGAAGTCTCGACAGCCAACTTCGCATTCATCCATTGATAGTACGAACTATCCACGACAGCATGGCGAAGTTCCTCCTCCGCTCCCTCCAAAGGACGTGGACCCTTCGCGGTCGTTGTCAATAAATCCAACGGATGAACGAGCTCGACAGTCAAGCCATGGTGCTTCTATGCCTCCGATTTCGCTGTCACGCGTCCGAGGGGATGGTTATGTCCCGAATAAGCACTGGCAAGATGCGACCTACGTGCCAGCGCAGACGTCAGTTGATTCACGACAGGGAAGCAGAAATGACGGGCCATTGCCAGTCAGGATTCTGCCCCCCCACGTGCGCTCTCAGCAACAATCGCATCACGAGCTAGAGAGTCCAGTGAGCCCGAGCATGTCCTTGAGTAATGTTCCACCTAAACCGGCGCAATATGCAGAGCAACATATTCCAGCTGATATTCAATTTCGCCCTCCGCATGCTCCTTACCAGCCACCGCAGCCATTGCCTCAACCGATACCCCAAAGCCACCTTCAGCTTTCCCAAAAGCATCCTTATCAACACCCAATAGAGCAAGACTTCCCCCGTCGACCACCTCCGCAGCCTCAGATTGACTTGCTTTCCTCTCCTCTAGATGTACAGCTTCCAGGCCAGAGTCAACCAGCTGAAAAACTACCTGTGCCACCTGTTCCACCAAACCCTGAAAAAGATGCTCTTCTCCACGCTCTGTCGCAGGCGCTTTGCTCGCAAGCCGGTCAGATTATTGCAAACAACAACGCTGCCGTACAATCTCTAATTGCGCAGCATCATGCACTCATGAACGCGCAACAAACACTTCAGGCTGAGATCGAATCCCTCACTCAGCTGTCCTCCATCCTCGATGGCAACGAATCAGCTCTTCGACAAGGTTTGACGCAAATCGATTCTTCTATTGCCAACGCAGCAACTCAAAGGCGGCCTGAAATCGATACTCTTATCATTTGTCCAACTGTTGTCGGCCAACAGGTATACAATGCTGTGGCGGAAGAGCAGGCCGCGAGATATGTCCGACTGGCGTTGGGAAAGGCATTGGACAGGGGAAGAATTGGCGTGAAGGAGTATGTCAAGGAGATGAGGGCGATAGCCCGAGAAGAGTTCTTCCGCAAAGTGGTCTTAAAAAAGGCCAGCGCTGGCATGGGACTCAATATGGGCGAATTCCATGAACATAGAAGACATTGAAAATGAGTGTTTATTAACTCGCTGTAATAGACCGTGTTAAGAACTAGGGAGTTCCCCCTTCCCTTTACCTTTCCTTTGGCCTCCCCCCATGGTATTTCACCCTTCATATATTGCACCCATCGAAGCCAGAACTCCTTTTATGACGAAGTCTGCTTATTGTGTCGTCAATCCGTCGCTTCATTGGGGAGGAGAACTTGCAAGTTCGTGCCCAGTTTGAATGACGCCTCCAATTATGGAGATATTAAAACTGCGCCAAGGGGACCAAATATGAATTTGCCATTGTCATAGCTGCTGCACTTACGACGCGCTTGACCATGTGATTCTGGTAACCACTGTGAATTTGTGCCATGAAGCTCTCTGAGCCTGTGCTTTCCCCAGGTTCAAGCCACAATACGGATGACTAGGGTCAGGGAGGAAACGAGCTGCGTTTGCGATGCGCAGCCTGTTTATAAGGGAAGATAAACTCTTGCGCAATCGTACGAGTTGAGCTTTCAGAGTAATGAAAGGTCGGTGGGGAAAAACGAGGGGTACGCTCAAGAATGGCGAAATCAGCTGCCAGATCCCCAGATTTCTCACGTCTGGAGCCGTTGTTCCAATGGCTTTGCAGAGTGTGTTGAACATAACCGAGGAGGATTTTTTTTTCATTTGAGGGCTGTTTACGAATCCTTATGTCTAATGTGACGGCTGGGAAGTTCATCACCTGCGATGGCTTTGTTTCACGCTAAAAAGAAAGCACTTGTGCAGGCCGCTCGGTCCATTGAAAATCCATCGACGGGCGTCGATCCGCAGTAGAGATGGTGGCGGAGTGGCCTTTAATAAAACGCCGTAGAATCCAGTTACTTTGTTTAGAAAAGAAGTTGATGAGCCTATGATAAGATGCGAGAGGACAACGTGCCATTTGATAGTCAGTAAGGGCCAGAAAATCCGATCGACAAAGATCCGTATCACGAAGAACAGCCGTCATCCATTGGCATGAAACCAGCACGGTGGTCTGGCTGCGCTCACTTCCCCTGGCAGCGGTAGCGCAGCAGAGTACGCAACAGCGAGCAGTCATGATGATACCCTTGACTGGCGTGCGGGGAGCCAAAGGTGCTTTTCATTTTCCTCGCATCCGCTCCCCGGTGGAACGGTGCATGATATCATTCATATCGTAGCGAGCCGCTGCATTCAAGCTGACGGCATTGAAGTTTCGATAAAATTCCTTCCCGAGGATCAAATTGCTCATTATGAACCTAGGAATTTGCACATGCCTGCCTCACATATAGATTCGGCTGAGGTTCTCTTTCGTCCATTAGCCGAAACAGGCCCATCCCTACGAGATCTGCACAGGCTTCAAGAGAAGACTTGACTCTTAAAATCTTTTATTCGACACCATACACGGAAACATACGAAGCCAAACATGGTGTGGACCTTAATTAGGTCCGAATTTAGAGTCGATCTTCAGTCTCTCTACGTGCTTTAATGTGGCGTAAAGTGAGGGCTTTAGTTCTAGTGGAACAGAAACATGAACCGCCGGCTACTGCAGTCTTGCATACGCAATACAGAGCCATGTGCGATTGCGAGCCATGGAGGACCTAAAGTTGACATATTATTTTAGGAGCTGCCGTACCAGCTTCACTGCTTGGGTAGCTTTCTGAAGCTCCAGCAGTTCTTGCGTTCTTATTCTCTCGAAGATGGCAAAGTCAATCCTCTTTGCCTTATTTCCGTCACTCGTTCTTATGTCGCCAACGATCAATCCATGGCATCGCTCACCAGCGGAAACTTCCACTGCTCTTCACCAGCTGGAAAAGCGGCACCCACCTCCACCACTGCCGGGAAACGACACTTGGTACGCTGCACCTGATAATCTCACGTCGGTCCCACCCGGCGGAATTCTAAAATGGCGTCCTGCTCCAAGACCGTTGTCTCTAGACAACGTAGTTGCCATTCCAGTGAAAGAAATGTATCAGATTCAGTACCGGACTCAGAATGCTGCAGGTACACCGATTGCAAACGTGCTTACGGCCATTATTCCCGAATCCCCCAATTTCAATCATTTATTCTCTTATATATATTTCTCAGACACGCCTTGTCCGAACTACAATCCCTCGCTCGAGATGACATTGCGACCATGCTATCCCATGCTCTTTACGAAGGAGCAGATTGGCCCGCTTGTCGAGGCTCTTGATCAGGGTTGGATAGTCGCCGTGCCTGACGACAATGGACCTGAAGCTAGTTTTCCTTCGGGCCCTACTATGGCATATACGACACTTGATAGCATGCGTGCGATGCTACAGTCGGAGCATATTACTGGATTATCATCTAACGCGATTATCACATTGAACGGCTACTCGGGGGGCGGAATTTCTGCCGCATGGACGGGAGAACTACATCCTGTTTATGCTCCAGAGCTTGACATAGCCGGAATCGCACTTGGAGGCTTAGTTCCCAACTTTACATATCTTTCTGGTAGGTTATGTTCTCCAGAGATCTTGCTATCTTGCTTCGGTTCCAAGGCTAACAGACGTAGAATTCATCAGAGAAGGGACTGGATACTTTGCTTGGGGCCCGATCACACTTGTTGGCCTTTCTCACGACTATCCTCAACTATCAAGCTGGCTCGATGAAAATTTGATCCCGGAAAAAGCAGCCGACTTTTGGCTGGCGGAGACACTAAGCATTCAGGGAATCGCAGACAAATATACGACGATCCCGACTTGCAGTTACTTTACACGCGGATGCGACGCATGGAGTGATGAGATTCCCTCCTCCATCTTGTACAACTCAAGTAAAATAACCCTTTATCTAAATACCGAAGCCTGTTGGTAACATGTCTTTAGCAACGATGGGCATACACTCGACGCCAAAGGCTCCTTGGTATCTGTATGAGGTACGAGAAACATGTGCTGAGCTCTGCGAATACCAATACTGATCAAATTGTGTGCAGACAGCTGCAGATGAAGTATCCCCAATAAATCTCACTCGCGCCCTGTACGAGAAATACTGTGCGCAAGGTGCCACTATCTACGTAAGCATGCCGGCCTAAACACCATTGTAACCATAAGATCACTTACAATATTCCCCAGTATGAAGAGTCTCAACTGGGTCTAGCGCATGCGACAGAGTCTGTAGTTAGTACGTACGAGTAATATCATAAGCTGTGCCTCGTACTGACCCTACACCAACAGACTTCCCTGGTGCCTTTGAGTGGATGAAAGAGAGGCACGCAGGTGTGCCAGTTAGTCCCGGTTGCAAGAAGGTGGACGTGTCTATTCCCACACTCATGTCCGGTTGGCCAATTTCAATTTTGGAACCAGTAATCGATACTTTGATTGCGGAATTCGACGGTGCGCTTAGTCCAAAATGGACTGTGATTTGACGAAATGTCAGATTAATTGCAAAATCATAACCTGAGCACAACAAGGATATGACATTGGAACCCTTATTTTCAGAACGGATCATAGTAAATCCAGTAGTAGCATTTCTTTTATCGAGATTTAGCAAAGCAAAGATTCTGGCCATTGAACAATCTGGATAGATCTGGTAGGCCTTCTTAAGAGAAAATGGACGCTGCTTCCGCAATGCAAATCAAAATTATTTGATTCAATATGGTATCGCGTTCAAAGTGCGTATCAGAGTCTGTGCACAGTAAGAAATGGAACATTGTTCCTCTAAAACTACATCTGAACGGCATTTCCAAACACGTACATTCCCGCCACATAGCAGGCTTACGGGTCGAAAGTAAGAGCAGCAAGTATCTCTATCGCAGAGAATCTTCACCCTTCGGGTGGCCAATTCTGTGAGAATCAAAGCGCCCACTGGAAGCGGAAGAGAGATCTCTTTGGATCTCCCACAAGCCGACGTTTTATCTTGAATGTTCCCTGCTGTACGGTGCACGTAATACTGGTATACGTATGAAAGGATTTCTTTCCGGTCGAATTCGCGTGCTCCCTGCATTTGGACTTTGCAGGAGGGAAATGATTTATTTGCAAATCTTGTTTCGCTCAGTCGGCAATACTGGGTCAAGAGCCCGCTCGCACTGTTGCTGTATTTGACCTTTTCAGAAAAATGAACTGGACTATCAAAGCTTGGCCAGGTCAGCGAGTGTCCACTGGGCCCAACGCTTAGACTGACAAGCTCATAGACGGAATACTGGCAGTAATGGTAGCTAAGTTAGTAGGTTATGTATTCACCAGCTTATGACCTGCGCAGAGTCAGAATTATAACCTATTTGAATTCAGTTCACTCGAAGGACAACTAAGTTACCCTCTCAACTCATCTCGGCATCCGCCCAATACATATGATCCAGCAATATCGTTTCTCTCTCTAAAGAGTTTTCTTCCGTCCATCCCTCTGCGTCAGTAAATGCTATCTCCTTGGCTCTGAAAATACTATCAAGGGAAGATGTTTTCGCGTTTTAAATTTCGTAACCTCTTCAAGTTCCTTTAGATTCAAGGCAGTTGCTAACTACGAGCGCTCGGATCATCCCAATTCCGCCGAACGAATATCTTGACGCGCTTCGCTCTAACGTATATATCGAGCCCCATCGGGACAAATCACTGCTGCCGTCGACTAAAAAATCTTGACGTACATGAGAGGTAGATGTTTCGATGACTCAAAGATACAACTTTATTGGCTCAGTAGCTCATCAACTTGACAACTTTGAGAAAAGCGCTGAGTCTGGGCCTCGTTTCTTGATAGCTCCAGGATGCTCCGTTTTCCTTATTATCTTGGTAAGATTTTCTGGTACAGGCAGAGTCTGGACATAGCTTCGATACCAGTGTCATTTCGACATTTGTGGCATTCATAAACCTTCGGGGCGCTATAGGCCATCATGAGAGTCTTCACCACCATAGTCCGAACAAAGCTATGCATGCGATCTCTAGGATCTATTCGACATTTTGCACAAAGCTGGATAGATCCGTGGGATTCAGAATGCTTTCTAGTGAACAACTCACAAGGCTGAAGAATGAAACCTGTTGCAAACCTTGCAATTGGCCAACCTTGTATGGAGAATACCAACGCAAAATGCAAAGTCTATGTGGACGAGTATCAAGTATTTGTAGCGAAAATGGAAAGAACAATAGAAAACATCCATTCTCGACAAGTGGAGACCATGACGAGAGGCAATTTGCCGAGAATACAAGTAATTACAGTAGGCGCCTCCAGTTGCAGCCTAACTTAGTTGATTGTAGTTTATTCGGATTGTGAACACTGACATAGTTGAGCCCTCTGAAGAGAACTTCGCATACAGAAATCAAGATAGCCTTGGCTTATGATAAATAAATTTTCAATCTCAAGTCGTTCTTGGGCTCATTATTTTAGCACGTACAGTACATGACGTTCATGCATAGGGAACGCTCCGTCTCGACATCTTTCTGAAGCTACCGATTCGCGGAGATTTCGATTTCCGAGCCAGAGTCCGAGAAAAGATCGGAGTAAAGTCAGTTCTCAAAGCAAGCGTTACTGAATGGGCTAAGCGCAGCAAAATGTGACATTTGTACGATTGGTGGCGTTTTTTGGGAAGCATGCCTTCTTGAGATAAGCACTTGAGCTGATATAGCATTATGAATCAGGCCCTCACTTAGCTTTTCGCCTCTGCGGCGCTTCTTTGAGTAACCCGCTCCCAAGTTTGTTCTTGTTGATTTCAAAGCAATTGATGCACTTTGTTTCACGATTCTCCACTTGTTGTTATACATAGCGGAGAATAGAGACCTTTAAGAAACTTGTTTGCCTCACTTAGACACTTTCTTCACATATGATCTGTGTTCGCCTTTTCTTAGGATCGTCCTACCAGAAGCTCGTTATCGAGACCGATGGATGTATTTATGGCTTGTCGGGATGATGCCATCGCACTTGCAAATGCGGTGAGATCATTTTGTGTTGGTGAGAAACTCGAGCAGAAAATGATTAGTGTTGTTGTAAGTATTAATCTCGAGCCTGCACAAATAGATTTCGCGAGCACAAGCTGCAAAGTGCTATACACTACAGGAATGGCTGTGGTACTAGTAGTATGACCTTTATTTGGTAATGGGCTCTTATGTTAAACGGTGTGGTCCCGGATGGTACCCTTATTCGCGCTGCTACCTAAGATGTACGGTCTTTCTCACCAGTTTATGAAGCCAATACCGCAAATGGATGTTACTATCTGATTATTTGACAGTCGATGGGCTTTATTCTGCGAACTTATGCCTAGTTGACCCGGTGAAGTAGTTATGTTACGGAGAAAGTGGATCATACCGAACAACAACGCAGGCACCGTGACAGACGTTTGAGAAAATTATCAGCTAATCGAGTCAAGACCAAGATTCCTTGTAAGTTATCCTGTTAGTTCTGGCTGCCATAGCTACCATCTTTGGAAGAATCTACAGGAGTTGTGCTATTATCGCAGTGAGAAGTACAGCTTGAACAAGATGCACATCACTTAGAAAATTCAACTCAAAGTTCAACACGCTACCGGGTTGAGGTCTAATAATACGACTACTATTAGATACAAAATTGTAAGTGACGATGCTCACCTTGTCTAATGCCTGCGGGCGAGTGCAGGCGATGATCTTTATCTACCGCCATGCCTATGCCTGGATATTTCGACATCGGTTATTCGATTATGGTTTCACAGCCTCAATCACATCTGAGGCCGCTCAACCTTCACTCTTTTCCCATTTCAAAGCTCAAGTCCAGGGCCTCAATCCAAAATATCCTTTTTCCTGGCGCAGCAAAAGAAGGCCTAGGCGTACATGCTAAGCCTACTTTGTACTCGCATTTCTTCCTCTTCCCTGAACTCAGCCGCACAGTGATATGCTGGCCAATAACCTGCAGATTATGTTAAAATTAGATTCAAGCAATTGGACAAGCTTTCTGCAAAATCGCATAATTTCGATACACCATTACAGATTTCGCTTAACGGCTCGCTACACTTCCGTTAGCGTTGCCCATGATCTACGCCACTATAATTCCAGCCTCACATCCAGCGCACACCTTTAGCACCGGTGAGATCAAATGGGGTTAAGCTAATTTAAATTTCCTATTCTAGATTTGTAGCGAACAAAGGCTCATTACTTTGTCAGTCCTATATAACTAGAAGAGTTATGTTGAATGCTGAGCCTGTCTTTTCTTCCAACTTTAAATCTCAATTTTTTTCTCACGCCAGAATGCTCAGACTATCTCCCTTTCTTACCTTTCTTTCCCTCTCTGTATCTGTGCATGCACAGTGTGCTACATCAGGCTATGTTCCGTGTCTTGCGCCTGGCGCCAGCACTGCTTATGCACCTCCCTCACTTACTCCAACCGGTGGCAGTGGTTTTTGGTCTAGCCTGCAAAGTGCAGCCATGAGCCCAATCGTTCGTCGCGATGTTGTAGATGATTATCCTTTCTTAAATGACGGGTATAACGTCTTTGAAAAACGTCAAGGTTCGCTATGTTGCAAACCGGCACCGATTGAGTGCTTACATGTCAATAATGTTCCATTTTGCTATGTTAGTACCTACAGAATGTTATATAATAGATGATTTGCTGATATTTGCAGAATCCACAAACAACGAGGCTGTATTTCTCAGATGGGTCTATAGCATTCCTAAATAACGGAACCTTTTACGGATCTGACGGAACCTTCATTGACTATGACACTGGAGTCTACAGGTACCCTGACGGAACGGTAGTCAATTTTACACCATCTGGATCCTCTGCTTCAACATCTTCGGTGGATAGTGGCGGGTCTAGTACAACTAGTGCCATCATTACTGATAGTACTAATGGGGCAGCCAGTAACACGGGAACTAGTAGTGCTAGTATCACAAGCTCAACTGCAACCACCCCTAGCACGTCTAGTTCTGCTGCGAGCATTGAACTCCAGCTTAGTACTCTATTGTCTGCAATTATCTCTATTTACTCCTTTGTCACCATATGTCTATAACATGGAGGCTGTATACTATAATTCTAGTTCATTAGAGCTGAGAAATCCCCAAATAAAACTGTTATCTCAAAGGTTTATGTTATGAATATTTTGTCAAGCCCAGCTAGTTTTGCTATCGTAAGCTATCCAAAATCGTGTGTTGGAACCCTCCCGGATTCCATTTTATATTTAGGGTTCTAAGGTGTTGACAGGCCCGGGTTCCATTTACAAAGTATATGCAAATAGTGTAAAGGTTTTAGGCTGACCGCCACTTCAGGGGGTAGGACACTCGATGTCAAGGCCTTCCTGAGGGTGAGAAATCAGGAGAGGGAAGCTGTGAGCGGCCTATAGTAACTGGATTCCAGCTATCTAATCCAGGTGCTATCTGCAACCAAGATGAGAGAGTGTTACGAAGTAACGCGTGAATAGTCATGTAAGTATTATTCTGATCATTTTGATCATTTTCTTGAAAATAAGCAGATGTTAGGAATACTTTCCCAGTACCGACTAGCTTCACTAATGTAAGCCACTTCGGAAGGGTTCAGCTTCCTAGAGCAAAGGAGCAATGTATAACTAAGGTCTAGTCCACCGTCGCATGGTGACCACGCGGCCAACGCCTTACCGGATGGAGGGCTAGCGCCCTCCTCACATTGGCTGCATTATGGCTGCCTAAAGCGCTGAGGCAGCCATGGTAAGTATGCGGCTTCTTAATATAGTCAGCATGCGGCTGTTACGAAGTAACACGTGATTTATCACATGAATGATTATTTTGATCATTTTTGGAAAAATGATCAAAATGAGCGCATCAACCAATGGTTGACAACCAGGGAGTTGCTGATTAGTTAGAGTGATCATTCTGATCATTTCGCCAAGAATGATCAGAATAAATAAGGTAATGAGGATATCAAGAATAAGGGTGTTAGGGATACTTTCCTGATACCGACTAGCTACACTAATGTAAGCCACTTCGGAAGGGTTTAGCTTCCTAGAGCAGAGGAACAATGTATAACAAGAGCTTATTATGGAAGGAATATAATAAGATAGTTATATTTATGATTTAAAGTAGTCTAAGCTTCAAGAGTATAAGAATATATTCAAACTAACTACTAGGTAAACTAGATAGTTGAATTACAATGAGCGTAGACTTAAATTTAGCCTTTCTTATATAGACCGATGTTCTGTCCCTTATGACCAAGTCTCAATCGCTCCTAATAAGACTCATATATACAGTCTTATCTACTAAGACTGAGACTGGTGTAGAAAGTCTTATATACCAAGATTAAGACTACTGTGTTACGAAGTAACACGTGATCTGTCACATGAGTGATTATTTTGATCATTCTTGGAAAAATGATCAAAATGAGCGCGTTAACCAATGACCGGTGGCTAGGATATTGCTGATTGGTCAGAGTGATCATTCTGATCACTTCACTAAGAATAATCAGAATAAACAAGGCAATAAGGATATCAAGAATAAGGTCTATATAAACATCCTGTCTCTACCGATATAACACTCTTCGTAATTTAACTGTCTAGCATAGTGTCACGGAACCACTAGAAGTGATCTGCTCAAGTTATCACGTGAGGTAAACTGATGAGGCTATCAACTATCTATTCAGTTGTGCTGTACTAAAGTATCGTACAATAATCAAGACGTTGCATGAAGAAGGGAAGGCCCGAAAGTAGTTCTTGCTGAGAATATAAAGGGGGCCT